>NW_026692022.1:0-84297 GCF_021218885.2 Marmota monax | reverse complement strand
TAAAATGCTATTATATATTTTCTAGCTTCCAAAATACTGCTAAATGCAAAGTAGGTGCTAAATAAGAACTTTCTGCATAACAAAGGAATAAGAATCAAAAATAGAAAACCAAAAATTAACCTTACCCATATACCTTATAAAGGCAACATAAAAATATTACTTACATATCAAAATATAGAAGTTATGGTAACTTATAGTTATAGGTATCTAATTATATTAGCCTTTACTCCCTGCTGAAGAGCATTTATGTTTCAAGGACAGATCCTCCGTTTCTACACCAATATCAATCATACTTCCACCCATAGGAAAGTACATTACTGAATTCTCATTCTGTGGCATATGGTCAAGTATTAATGGTGGACAAGGGAATGTCATTCAACTATAATTGAGATGCTCATATAATTTTAAGAGTTTCATTAAAATCATGTCACTCTACTACAATCATTTTTAAAAGAATGGTTTATGAGTATAAAGAAGGAGTGATTCAAAATCTTATTTTATTACATCTAAATAGAAACGTACCTTGATATTTGTGATTCAGATACATGATGAAATGTTTATATTTTCCATTGGGTACAGTTATTTAGTTTTCCATAAAAATCCATGCAACATTTACTTACTGCACCCTGTCAGAAACTAGATTTAGAGGTAAAAATATCTGTTATTTGAAAACTGTGTAATGACTATGGCTCTCAAAATATCAGGGGATAACATACTTTTTATTTGTCTTGAGAATAATATCACTTAATATTAAAACGATAGTTGCAAGATAATAATTGTAACAGCTCAGTGAAATTTCCCACAGGTAGTTAACAAGTCACAACATATAACCACCATTATAGTTGAGGAGGATATGAGTTGGTTTCAAAATGCCTTTATAACTTGAATCTTTTAATTTAAATTTTCCTTCTCTACAAATCAAGTAGCCAGGCCTGAAGAACTCTCCAAATAATTTGAGAAAAGCTTATACATATTAAATAACAATATTTCCTGGAGGATCTAATGGATCAAATTATAGACTCAATCAATTTTGTACAATTTGACTTTGAAGATAAACTCACATTGAAGCAAAACTGGTATAAATGAAAATGTAAATCTTAATATATAAAATTGAGATACATTAAGTTCCACTTCAAAATAGCCTTAAAAACTAGAAAAGAATAAACTGAAAGAAAACAAAAGCTCAAAATTTTTATAAAAATTATCTCCTTCCCTGTTAATAATTATCAATTAATATGACTAATATACCATAAAACAATTTTAAGTAGGAAAGTCTATTTTTCCTCACATTTTCAAAACTTTCAGTACTTGGTTGGCAAACACCACTGCTTTGGGCTCAAGGCCAAATAGAAAATCATGGCAAAATGTGGAGAAGAACATAGAGATTCAGGCTAATGGCATTAACCTTTTTGATAAAATAACACTAGAAAAAATTTCAAACAATAAAAATAAGATAGACATATACATACATGGTCCATACATACAGAATCCCAAAGAAAAAAGATTAAGATAAAAATCAGCTCTGCTAGACATATTATAATCAAAGGACCTAACACTGGAAATAAGAAAAAATAGTAAAAGATACACAAGAAAAGCATTAGGCACATTTATATAAATTTATATTTGTTTGTATAAATTTAAATATATTAACTTTTATAAGCCTCTCTTCAAACTTCTCACCTCAAACTCTAAAATCAGTGGGGGGGGGGGGTGGAATCAAATATTCCAAGCTTTGAAAGGATACACTTGCCATCCAAGACTGCTATATCCAGAAAAGGTATGAACAGAACAAGAAATGACATGATCAGTGAAATAATCCAGAGACAGAATGCAAAGTGTTGAATGTTTTATCTCCTATGCAAAAGCTAGAGAGAAAAATGAAGAACAAACAGGGGATCACATAAAAATAGAAAGAAGATCACACAGTGATGAGCCACCTGACTGGTTACAAAGATGTAGGAGGGAAAAGCAGTAGCTACAGGATGAAATGTACTTTGGAATAAATAAAAAAGCCCTGAAGCTTCTGAGAATTCTTTCTCAATTAGGACTTAAATTAAAAACAAAAGTCTATGCCCTAAAAAACATCAGATGATTTAAGTGCCAGAGGAAAGGTATATTGCACATGTATCAACTGAGGCTATGAAGAGAGTTCATTCATAAGTCCCCAGAAGGCAGTACAGAGTGCAGTGAGTGGAGGGCTGCTGGCACTCACTCAGAAGAATCCCAGAACTCCTCACTTTCTTCACTTCAGTCATGGTTTTCACATCTGTTGGTAGATGGTTGGGTTTTGAGATGTCTATCACAAGTACAATATCAATATCCATTTTGCCATCTTTGATTTTTGTCCAATTATACAATATGTCACAGCTTTCTTCCTCAAATAACCTCAAGTCCATGGTCAAAGGCTGGTTCTCCAATACAGATGAAAGTACACAGTCTGCTCTATCAGCTACTGATGTACCAGTAAAAATAACATCATGTGTTGACCACCAAACAGTGCTGTAAGAACTTCCACATCTCCAAATAGAGCTACCAAAACAGGCACAGATTGATAATGGCCCATGAGCAGAATGCCTATGTCACCAGCAGCACAGTTGATGCCACTATATGCAATACTCACACACAGAATGATCACCTACCAGGGTCATCATCATAAGGCCTGTTCCTGGAAAATGGAGTGCATGGTGTTAGCCAAGGACCAATCACCAGACAATTCTACTTTGTTGAAAATACAAAGACCCCATCCATTCACAGCTTCTACTTTCTTGGTCAGAACAACTTCCTGTTCTCTCAACCCCGTATCTCAATATATGAGTAAGTCAGACTAGCACTATGCATCCGTTGCTTAACAAACACTGATCTTAGATATTGGTCTTTCCCTTTTCTTCGTCTCCTTGTGACTTTGAGAAGGTCCAATTCACAGTGCTGATCAGCCTCACTTGCTTCAAACATACAGCGAGCTCCCAGAAAAAAACTTGTGAAATTGGAGGGAGACCTTCCCACTGACACAGGGCCTACACTGCAGGAACTCTTAGAAGGTCCAGACACTATTCCAGCTCCTGCAATATCTCGCTTCTCAATTGCTGGGCCTCCCTGATCCAAGCTCAGAAGCCAGATGCCAGCATTGAGGGCTTCTTCCTCCCTTCAAGCACAAACAGTGAAGAGGCTTTGTTCCTGGAACTGGAGGTATCACCAAGGTAGGATCCTCCATCTTGGCATGCTATGGTTGTTGGGGGTTGGGGGTACAAAATGCAACATGCTGGCATTTACACCAGGACACCTGGATATTCAGCTTTTCAGTGGCAAGATAGTTTTTAAGAAGGGTGAGCCTTAAAACATTGAATGGGACAGACAGCAAAGTTATCGAGTACTCAGCTTGCACAACTTGATGACAAATGTCAGTGGAAAGACACTGTTTACTGGCAAAGGCAAAATAAACTTCAAAGTACCAGAAGAGATATACAAAAAGTGCTTTTGGCAATGTAAGCTTGCTTTAAATTATAGGAGTCATCGGTATACAAAACAATGAAATCCTATCAACCAGATAGAACCTATTGACTATGGTGAAAAAGGACACAAGTTTGCAGGAGACTCCTCATTGAGAGAAAAAAACTGCCAAATGATGTTCAGAACCTGGAATTCATATTCTCTATTTCAATATGCTTAATAAGAAAAGGAAGTTTCTCTCTAACCAATGCCCACAAGCAGTCACTATGAAACCCTCTCCCTACCCTGCAGAGACCCTACTTCACCCCCAGCAGGTATAGGCCCTACATCCTTGAGGACACACATCTCTACTGGGTGTGTGTCCCCAAGCTTGGGATTCTCTAAACTCTGCAAATGTCACTCAGCCATTGCCCAGACTCAAACTACTACTCCTCAGCCAGTAGCCCCTGCATTGCCTCCCACTGATTCCCCTCCCAGCACTGCCACCCCTCCCATCACTCCCAGCCCACACATCCATTACCCCCACAAGAATCCTGTCCTGACAGTGCCCTGCATTCTAACTCTTCCCCTTTCTGGAAGCTCCCACTGCCTCCCACTCTCCTGCTGTTCACTAATACCTAGTCACACATCCCAGGGCTTCCAGGCAGCCAAAACCCTGTGGTGTGTGTAGAAGGCAGGTGGTCCTCCCAGTAGCAATGTTCAGGAGCACACTTCCCCATCATGTAGGCCCCAACTAACCCACAGTTTTTGTCATTCCCCTGGAGTCAAGCCCAATCCAGATCTGGGGGGGGGGGCGCTCTTCCATCCTCAAGCATTGGTGGTGGTCTGCCAAGTGGATGATGAATGAGAGCCTACACTGCCTTGCTGCTCAAATGCAAACCAGTGCCTCTTACCTTGCAGCAGGGTCTCCAAGTGTCTCCTATCCACTGACTCATGGCCAGCCTCAGAATCTCTCTCTAGCACCTGCAAGATAACACTTGGTTTGAGTGTGAGAACTGATGTTTCTAGAGGAAATTCTCTTGACATTGGAGCACCATCCTTCTTATTCTACTTGGCATCCCATTCCATCAACACAACCTGTCATATACAGAAGTGGAAATTAGAATGCAACATTATCAGGAAATACTCTTCACAAGAAACCAGGTCACTGACTTGAGGCTCGGAAACCTTCTCCTACTCAGCAAGCAAGCCCTGAAAACTACCAGGTCATGGATCATAGGCAATGGTGCTGCTATTTCCATACACTTCTAATACCAATCACAATGTTTTACTAAGCATTCAGATAACAGGGATACATTTATCAAAACTGAGCATGAACAGAATGAGCCAAAATTACCCATGTTAATATTTAACTACCACAAATGAGTACAACTCTGGAACATCTAAGTTTCTACTGGTCAAAATATAAACATCATTTACAACAGAATTTGAGAGAAAAATAAGAACTTCACTCACACTCGACTTTTTTTTTTTTAAGTTTACATGAAGAAAGAAACTGGAAGCAAGAAATACAGATAAGGAAAGGAAAGGCAATATCCTCACCATTATTACAGTACTAATATATCAAGGCTAAACTAAAACAATTCCAGATTCTTATACCTAGGAAAGATATACACAAATCTCAATATATAGCTAATTTTTTTTTCTCAACATATAATGCTTTTCTGTTCAGAGATACCTTGAAGGATCATACTGCAGAATCCTTTTTCTTTCCTACTGGAAAATGTCATGATCCCCCTCAGGCTCAAAATACTTTTGAATACTTAATTGCACACTGTGAATTGTATTTGGACTCAGAGTCATCTCATCATGCACTTCAAAAAGGCTCTACTGTGGTCTAAATGTCTGTATAGACACTGGGGACCATGTTAACAAACACCACTGGACAGCTACTCTGCTTATGGGGAAAGACCAAATAAAAGTCAAGAAAGAAGTACACAAAATGTTTCCAGCAACATTAAGTTGTGCATGGATGTGGAAATCTTTAGCATACAAAAGAGTGGATCACTACCATTCAGTTGAACTTGGATGAATGACCAGTGAAGAAGAAAATAACCACTCCTGAGACTGATCAGGTGAAGTACAGACCTGCACTAAAAACCTGCAAGTTCTTCTTCAGAGGAAACAATACCACTGGCAGCTCACGTTCGTAACCTTGATTTCAAATGACACCACTTCAGGACACTTATTAATGAAAGAAATCTGTCCCTTATTCCAGTCCAAGTATGCTTCTCACACACTAAAGCCCTACCGGTTCCAAACTTGGCATGCTCTCACCTCTGGAAAGCTGCTGCCCCCAACAAATACCCAGACTCCACTTCCTCTTCTCTGCACAGAACCCCTGAACAAGCTCCAATGGTCTCCCCTCCTCCATCTCCTTCTCACCCCAACCTTCCTCAGCAACAGTGTGCTGGTCCCCTGGAACTTCTTTTGACAGGGGATGAAATACCTCCCCACCCCCTGTCACACCAGAGCCTTTGCTACTTGATGCTGGGTGCCCTTCCAGGATGGGGTTTGGCTGGCAGGTGATGTCATCCAGGATGGTACAGAAGACTCCAGGTACCACAGTCCAGCCTCTAGGGAATGTAACCCTGCTTACATGAAGCAGAAAGTTTTTAATTCTTACTGAATTGAGAGTAAATGTCATTTGTATTTACCTTGGGCTCCCCATCCAGAATCTGCTAAAATTTCACCTTGTGTTTTACCATGAGCTCTTCTTGTCATTTACATTGTTCCTCTTCTATCCATAATAAATTATATATTTTTAAAAAGTTCATTTTCAGGAAAATTGAAAATCTTTGTGCATTTTTTAAAATTAAAAGTTCTTTTAATCTATACTGTATATTTCATCATATGCTGGCCTGCTCAAGAATTGCCCTTCCATATTTAGTACTTTAGAGCTAAGTTTTGAAACAGGGTGATAACAGAAAAGGGTGGGATGGTATTCCATGTGTTTATATTTTTGTGAGTGTTTAAACATTTAATAACAATGCATTAAAAATAAAATAAGGACTGCTTCTGTGTAACAGTGGACACTCTTATCCAGATGCAGTAGTGTACACTTGTCACCTTATTTATTCAGTAGGCTGAGTCAGGATATCTCAAATTTGAGGCCAGTTTCAACAATTTACTGAGATACTGGCACAAAAAATGTTTTTAAAATTTGAAATACATAAATACAGTTGTATGGTAAAGTGCCTCTGGATTCATTAACAAAAATCAATAAAAAAGGTGGGGAGGAAATCTTCACTGGGAGCTGACCTGGGCAGTTACTTCAGCTTCCCTCCCTGTGCACCCACACAGAGTCACACCCTCTCTTCTGGCCAGGTTTCTAAATTTTGGAGAAAAGCTGTTGCTAACTGATTAAGATGTGAACTACTCTATAATGTTTCTTTAGATTTACAAAACCCAGAACATCTGGTGAATCTCAGATAAAATCAGAATGTGTCATGCCTCTTTTTTGTCTTTGCTTATATACCAACATAAAACAAGCAAATTTCTGTAATATTTAACATGCAGAAAGAAATATGTCTATTTAAAGAAAGCATAGGTTCTAGCCCCAGAAAGTCAAGCTCCATTGTGATGGTCCATTCAGAAAGGAAGAAAAGCAAACACACTATGGATGACAAAAGTTCTGCTGAGAGAAACCTTCCTTTCCACTGCCTCAGAATTCCATTTTTCTCTCCCTATAAAAATCCTTTGTGTCCCTGGGATCCCCAAGAGGACATTATGAGGATGACGACCCCCTCCCTTTTCCAATGTGCTGGATCTTCAGTAAATCTGATTTCTTTCCCACTAATTCAAATCTCCTGAATACTTGTTTTCCAGTAATGAGGAGCCTGGACCTGGGTCCAGTAACCCCTGGATTCTGCCAGTCTTCTCTATCACTGATGATGACTCCAAATTCATTTTTTAAAACCCCCTTTTACATCATGTCTAGATGCTCCTGTTTAAACAAATGATTCCTTTATAATTTCAGAGTTGTCCTTTTATACAGATAATGGTTTGTGAAGAAACAATGATTATGGAGTGCTTATACCCTGTAGCAACTCTACAGGGTGCTAGTGATCAAAAGTAAAGCAAGGCATTGTATTTACTTCCATAAGTGCTCAACAAGCTCACAAAATGCTCACACACCATTTACAGAGTGTAAAGAATCATGAGCCCACATATCTCTTGATGCAGCACCTCTAGGGTGCAGAAGAGACCATCTTTATCTTTTCCCTGAAGCAACGGATCATTTTACCAACTAATCTGGAATCTCACACTTCAAAATAAACTCCCAACATTTTTATTACTGCTAGGAGGGTACTATTTGCCAGCTGTTGGACAAAGGACACTATCTTTGTTTTCATCCCATGCCCTTAATGAAGGATGCTGAACAATTCAGATATTGGTGTTTTAACCATCTCCTAAGCTCTTATCTTTTTATCTAAAAGTCAGTGCATGTGCCTCAAACTTTTACTGAACTACCCCCTGATTGATCTCTATTAAATTCAGTGGTCATTTGGAAAGTTAAACAGTGGAGAAATTCACAGAGGTGCCTTGTGTAGTTATAAACCTGTTACTCTGAAGCACAATAAAACATTCCCAGATATAAGGTACAGGAGAGAAGACACTTTTTACTTTCTCTTCCATATGCTTGTGGTCTTAGGATTTTGCTTCTCTTATGTGTTCCTGTGTCTTTTTGTACATTTTCTTCTTTAATTCTTTCTTCTGAAGTCAAAATAGAAAAGCAGGCAAAACAAATGACAGTTTGTATTAATACATTTTATATATATGTCAATTGAAATGAGAATACAGGCTTACTTCTCACTGAGTTCTTTGAGATCTTTCACTGATTGTTCTAACACCCTTCAGCAACATCTGTCAACTTTTGAATGAACCAATTTGTTTTTTATATGATCACAAGTAGAGCCTCTCCCCCTACCTCACCCACCCCAAACACCTGTGTTTAGAAAATCAATGATGAATGCTAAACAATATTTTAAATTGTCAACATCTAACACTGGCAAAAAGAACATAATGTTAAACCATCATATTATCTGGGCCGACGGGTTTTCATAAGAATGTCTTATTATCTCATTCAAACAAACTGAATTCATTAGAGTGTTGGGCCTGTTACTGCAGCTTGGCTCAGGGAAAACACAAATAACAGTGCAGAACTAGGTTTCTATCTGTACTCTTTGACTTACCGAAACTGGGATTTGGTTAAAGAACCTACATTTTATAAAACTACATTCATGATTTTAAATAGGATTATCACTGCCTTTACCTCTTAAAGGTATTATGACTCTTGAAATGATCATGACACACCTGTAAGTTATATTTTGGTTTCCATGTATCATTTATTATCGAATTGCTTCAAGAGTGACATGAGTTGCCCACTTAGAAATCAAAGAAAACAATTAAGCATGCGAAGAGAACCTACAATGAGAGAAAAACTGTGACCACCTGCACATCAGATTCAGCATTCATCTCCAGGATATATAAAGAAATCATAAACCTTAGCACTGTAAAAACAAGTATTTCAATCACCAAATGGGCAAAGGAACTGAACAGGCACATCACACAAGAAATTCAAATGGTCAACAAATATATGAAATAAATGTTCAACATCACTACAAATTAGAAAAATGCAAATTAAAACTATGCTGACATTCTGTCTCACTCCAGTTGGAATGGCAATTATCAAGAATACAAGTAATAATAAGTGTTGGTGAGGATGTGGGAAAAGGTTCACTCATACATTGCTGGTGGGACTGCAATTTGGTGCAACCAATACTGGAAAGCTGTATGGAGATTTCTCAGAAAACTTCTAATGGGGCCACCATTTGACCAAGTTATCCGACTTCTCAGTATAAACCCAAAAGGACATAAAATCAGCATAACAGACCCAATCCACCAAAGGCCAAATAATCTTTATGATATGTTGATACTAACAAATAATCGGGAGGGAGAGGGAAGAATACAAGTTAATTGGATTAGAAAAAGGGGAATAAAAGGAAGGTAGGGGAAATGGGAACAGAAAAGACAGAATGAATCAGATATAACTTTCCTATGTTCATCAATGAATACATACACAGTGAAATCTCATATCATGTACAACCATAAGATTGAAATTCTAATTAGAATAAGTCATATGCTATACTTTATGTATCTATAATATTTCAGAATTCACTCTACTGTCATATATATATATATATATATATATTCACTCTGTTGTTATATATATATATATATATATATATATATATATATATATATATATATAGAGAGAGAGAGAGAGAGAGAGAGAAGAAAAATAATAAAAAAATCCATAGTATAAACCCTCATACAATATTCAAGGGCATTCTAGTAATCTAAATTTAGAAGAGTAATATTGTAACTTTTGGGATAATTGATGAGTAAATTTGAGCAGTTATTTTATGCATCTATTCCTGCTCTAAGATTCTCAAAGACTGTTACTAAGAGATTTGAAGTCCTTTGTAGTACTCTAGGATCACTTCTGGGAAGCAGTTTCATATCTACAGAGATTCAGGATACAGAACTATTCTTTCAAGGAACAGGTGGACTCATGCTACAGCTATACTGTGACTACAACCTTGTATGTTGCATGTACTTCTAGCTGGAACACAACTTTACTGAGCTTCATATCCTAGTTTATCTAGTGTGGGTGACACCTGTATGTACTTCACATGGGAAATACAAGGAATAGGGGACATTAAGTGATCAGGACATGTTCTGAGTTGAATATAATGTCCTTTCCGGCATATCAGCTCATTACCTCATCTTGAAATGAGGCTTTTGCACATGTAAATATTATATGAGGTCATAGTGGATTATTGTGGGCTATAATCTAATGACTCATGACCTTAGAAGACGAAAATTTGGACAAGTATACCTGTGCAGAGAGAACACCATGTGATAATGGTGACAGGAAAATTAGAGATGAATCTACATGTCAAGGTATGCTAAGGATTTCTAACAACTACTAAAAGCTAAAGTAGACAAGGAAAAATCCTCCCCTAGATCTTTCAGAGCAGATACCTAATAATAATTCAGTTTGGATTCCTAGACTCCACAATTGGGTACAATAAATTGATTTTTTAAGACACCCAGTAAGTATTATGTTTCAAAGTAGTCCTAGGAACCCAAAAGGGCCAATATGTTAGGCTCCTCCTTGGCACTCAGTAGAGGGGTTAGTCCCAGAATGGTAGCTTCCTCTCATCAAAGGGAAAAAAAAGAATCCCAATGTAGTCAGCAACATCCTTTGTCCACAAAGTCCTAGATAAAATAGCATGAAAACTCAGTGTGAAATTCGAAGAGTAAATGATATTCTGAAATTCAACAATCCAAAAGATGAGATTCAAAAACTGATATGTAGACAGTGGTTGAAGTTCAGAGGTAGGGCTTGCAATCTTCAGGGAAAAGATCTGCAAATGAGGAAGGCCCATGAGACTGGAGGATGCCAAGTGCTTCATTTTATTATGGAAATATGCAGGTGTGATCTAAGTAGGAACTACAGGTTTTTCTGTAGGGCACTTGGAAAAGAGGCAGGAAAAGAAGGTGAAGACTGGACCCAAGGAGGACTTTATGTCACTTTCATTGCCCCTGAAATTTCTAGACCAGGATCATCAGTTGGAAGTGTTTAGACCTGGAACATTAGCAAACCATGGGGGCTTGTAAGAAATAGACATGCTCAGTCCCACCCCTGGCCCCTGAGTCAGACACTCTGAGTTGAGGCCCAGAAGTCTGAGTTTGAGTGAGCTCTCCATGGGATTGTCATGCCCACTATACACTAAATATAAGTAGCAACTAGTTATTAACACAAAGTAATATAAATAATTAAGATAATATACCAATTTTCAGCAATATAAAATTATCAAAATAAATCCCATGAGTTGCACAATATTATGATTATGACAAAATAACCTTATCCTTTTGTTTGTTCCACCTAAATAAAAAATAACCTTTAATGGGTTATCTTAGAAAATACATATTCATTTCATGAAATTGTTATCAACTAATTGGTTCTTTTTTTCATTTATTTTTATTCATTTCTTTTCTAACACTTGAGATTGAACCCAGGGGTACACTATCACTGAGCTGGATCCCCAACATTTTATTTCAGTGAAAGAGATGGAACCATTTTTGAGAAAGGGTCTCACAGAGTTGCTGAGGCTGCCCTTGAACTTGCAATCCTCCTGTTTAATTGTCATTATGTCCTATATTTTCAAATTAATGTTATTCTCTGCTATGTATGTAACTCTGTATTACAACAAGTACTGTGATTGAGACCTTTAAAAATTTCAACATTGAAATATAAAGATATCACCTCTCATTACATGCATTCTAATTAAAATGAAAAAAAATCACAGAAATGTAATTAACGTACAAAGAGTCAAAAACATTTGTCTCAAAATTTTTAAGATCATGTAACATATTGGAGAATACATTATTAATTTTCTAAACAAATTATCTAGGTAGTTATAGTATAGACAAACGGAGGTGGTGATAGTTTATACTTTGAAAAGATTGATAAAAAACTAAGTTAAAAAGAATAAAAGAAAAACAAAAAGAGAAACACGGCTGATATTCTGTACTTTTCAAATACATTTCATATTGATGATCTTCCCACATAATTAGCCTTACTGTGTTACAGATATTATCTCATCAATATCTGATATTCAAAGATAAATTACAGAATAATGAATGTAGCAGCAGACCATACTTTCTCAATTTTCATTTTTCTGTTTATTATCAGATATTTTCATTGTTCTGTTCATTAATTATTTAATGTCATATACTTCATTTTTAAGTTCAGATTTTATAGCAAAAATATACCAGAGTACCCATACAGACAAATACATATAAATTTACCTAATATAAAAATAGTCTTTCTATCCCCCCCTCTATACACACACACACACACACACACACATATACACACAGAGTTATACATGTGTATGTACACACAGACACACAGAAATATTCAGAAAATTCCGCTTTAGCTAGAAAACATTTTTAATAAGAATTAAACATTTTTGTATACGATATATTGAATAATATAATTCTTTTTAGGAAATAAAGGTAAAAAATGCCAAGATATGAAAATTAAGAATTTTGATGCTCGTTTGTGAACACAGAATATTATATGTTTAATGGAATTGCTTTACTTCTCGTAATTTGTTGTAACCTTTGTAGAATATTTTTATTAGTGTGGTTCATAATTACATAACTTAAGAAAAGACTATGTTGATAAATTAAAAATAGATTATGCATGTCAAAATATTTTCACAAATTAAATGTAAATCTTGAGGAGTTTTTGATGAAAGTTAAGCAGAAACCTCAATAAATTAATACATTAAGTCTACTAGAAATCCTTACAATCCCAGCCCAAAATAAAAGAATAACCAAAAGAATTTTATTTAAATAATGCAGCAATAGTAATGTGTGACTTTTCTTAACTTTAGCACCAACAAAAGCTAAAAATTCTTAGACTTTACATGGAATACATATATATCCTATATAATAATACATATGCTCATTTTCTTGGTGATTAGGTTGATTATTTGTCTTAAGTACTATAAAAATAGACATCTTAATTATTATTAATATCTTAATTTTATATCATTGTTATTGATATTATTTTTAAATAATCTCAAATTTTTCTTTTTGTTTATTCATGACTCCCATGGTCATTTTATTCATTCTTGCATCTCAATACATAAATTCAACAGTATCTATGAACTTCTCCATTTTTATAATATAGTCTGTGGCTGGGGTATAGCTCAGTTAGTAGGGTGCTTTTTTCACATGCACAAGGCCCTAGGTTCAATCCCCAGCACCACCACCACCACCACCACCAAATATATATATATATATATATATATATATATATATATATATATATATATATATTATATAGTGTGGGATATAAAGGTAGATTTGAGGTACTATTAATAAATATACTAAATAAAAATGACAAATCAATTTTATAATAACACAGTAGAAACTTAAAATTAAATATACTGGAATGAACTATGTAAATGATTGAGAATGTCAAAGATGTTGTTGCATAAAAATCTAGTAAAGTTCCAGACAAAAACTGTTATTGTTTGTTTGAGAAACAGTTGTGAAAACTTTTTATTTACATGACAGTATTGAAGACAGTGAGATAACTGTTTGGCTAGGTAGATATTTTTATACTTAGAATGCCATAATGTTATGGAAATATTGGGATACACATGGTAGGCAAGACACAAAAAACATTTTTGAAGAGTGTGATGGTTGGAATGTAAGTTAGTTCAGTTATTATAGAAAAAAGTATGGAGAGCCCTCCAAAAACTAAAAATAGAACTATTACATAAGCTTGAAATTCCACTATTGGGTGTATACAAAAGGGAATGAAATGGGCATGGTAAGAAACACTTGCACTACCCTATTGATTGCAGCACTGTTCATAATAGCCAGGAAATGAAAACAACAGATGTGTCCATAAACTGACAAATGAATAAATAAAATGTGATATAAGAAATATTATGTGACCACAAAATTAAATGAAGTCCTGTAATATGCAACAGAGATGAACATGGAGGTCATTAAGTTAAATAAAATAAGCCAGGCACAGAAAAACAAATATTATCTGATTCCACTTATGTGTGAATGCTACAACAGTCAATATCATAGAAGTTGAGAGAATAGTTGTTTCCAGAAGCTGGGAAGAGGGTGGAGGGTGGGAGGATGGAGAGAGATTGGTCAACCAGAACACCATCACAGTTAGGATGAATAAGAACTGGAGTTCTATGGCAGAGGCGGGTGAATACAGCTAAAATAACTCATTGCATAACTGAAACTAGCTAAAATGAAAGATTTTTAAAATATATTTTCAATAAAGAAATGCTAAAAGGTGAGGTAGATATTACCCATGAATCAAAGTGATTACATTGTACCATACTAATATGTACATACCATGGGTTAAAATAAATCTTTGAGAGAAGAAATATTGCCTGGGAGGTCAGAATAGATGCAAAGAAAAGCCAGGCACAGTAGTGCACACCTGTAATGCCCATAAGTTGGGAGACTGAGATAGGAGGATGCCCTCTAGGGAAGATAGAAGTACCTTGGATAAGGCAGAGGAGAGTGAAGGGATTAGAGAGAGGTAAGGAGTTAGGAAGAATAGTAGAATGAATTGGACATTACTACACTATGTACATATATGATTACCTGACCAGTGTGAATCTACCTCATGTAAAACCAGAAGAATGAGAAGTTATACTCCATTTATGTATGATATGTCAAAATACATTCTACTGTCATGTATAACTCATATGAACAAATAAAACAATTAAGTATGCAACCCTTTTCTCCATTTTTACCACCATCATCCTAAACCAAACCATTAGCAGGGGATTGGAGGCCCTGGGATGTGCCAAAGAACTGCTGTGGGAAAACCAAAATTTACACATTTAGTTTCCTCATGAGAGCCCTAATTTAGATTTTGGGGTATTCTAAATGGGAAAAACTATGAAATGAACTTATACAAATATAATCAACACTCAGAAAGGTACTCCAAATAATTAAAAATCAAAAGGTGACAAGATTTCAGGGCATACACACACACACACACACACACACACACATATATCTCTATATAAGTATGTATATGTATGTATATACCTATGTATGTATATACATATACATATATATATACATATACATATATATATATATATATATATATATATATATAATGTATGTATGTATGTATAAGTGGACAGAATATCCTTACTTTATCTTTATGTTGTGCTGAGGATTGAACCCAGTGTCCCACACATGCCAGGCAAGCACTCTACCACTGAGCCACAACCCCAGCCCAGGATTTCAGGATTTAATATTTTAATTAAAATATGTAAGCTTGGTTGCATCTAGGCATATTTGCAAAGCTGCTACACTTAAAATAACTTCTATGATATGATACTCTTTCATGTAGTTCTCAATCTCACCATGAAATCCCAAAAGCAAAAAATAATTAATTATAATGGTGCTTGTGAATGTTAATATTCTTAATTGCCTACTCTGATGTTAACTTGTAAAACCCCTAAGTAAAACCTAGTTATGACATATGACCTTGTGGTAAAAATGAAAATTAACCCTAACTTTTCTACCAGCTTCTTTTATCAGAATGGTGATCATATATTTAACAAGTTCCCACCTATTGAACATGAACTGATGCTCAACCATATCAAATGATGAAGTGAAAAGACAGAAAAACTTTTTTTTACTATAACTGTTTGTATGAACAAAAATAATTGACACAAACTATGTGTGTTATTACAAAGACATGTACTCACTAAATGCAACTCAACAGAGCAAAATGTCATCAGAAGGCATTAGAAAAATTCCTTAAAAACCTGACTATTTCAGCTATACAGTTTATCTCTCATTTTAAGACAAAACCTACTGATAATTAAGTTTCCATGAGGCATGAGTAAGACACACTGGACAAAATATATCTCAAAGTATTTCAGAATAAATATACACTTTGCACAGCAAAAAAAGGAAAATGCCAATGGCGAAAATTGTACTTATTGGGAAATAGTGAACTAAAAAATGAGTTAAATGAGGACTTACAAAAATGGTTTCCGTAAAAATGATTGATTTAAAATATGGAAGTTATTAATATAATATGAATCATTACACATCAGTTAATTGCAATAAAATATAAGGTACAAATAAAATGCGTAAATTATATGTACTGAGTGTAGAGAATAGACTTACACTGAAAAGTTGCAAGTTACTCTTTTGGGGGAGAAAAAAAAACAAAAGAAAACACAGGACACAGCTTTTAAAATGGTACATATGTACTCCCCTTTAAACCAGGTGTTGTGCTCTCTCCCTTCAACATTCCCCCATTCAGGCCAGCCCCCACCCAAAGCTTCTCTTCACACTCACTCCCCTGACAGGGTTCCACTACTAAAGCCATGTACCGGTCCTACAACCTCCACCACACAAACTCAGCTCCCTCCAGGAGCACCCAGAAACAGTACCCAAATGCCTCTGCCCCACTGCCCTGCAACCTATGCCACACCCACCACCTGCCCCCAAGAGCACCCAGGAACAGCACACTAACTCATGTCCCACTTCCCTGCCCCCACAGACCTCAGCACTAGTGCCCCCTCCAGGCACTCCCTCCCAGCAGGCACAGTGTGCACCCTCCCCATACACTAACTCACCCAGCCTCCAGTCCCCCTACACCTGTCCAGCCAGGGTTGTGCCCCCACAGGCCTCACCACATGGGTCTGATCCAGTCATCACCTCACAGCCACAGGCACTGTGTACCCCAACCCGACACACTACCCCACTCAGCCTCTGGTCCCAGGACACTTTTCCAGCAAGGGTCTCACCCTCACAAGCCTCAGAAAGAGGGCCCTCTCAAGGCACCACTTCAGATCATGCAGGCACAGCATGCCCCCTCCCCACACACATTACCCCACTCAGCTCCTACTCCACCCAGCTCTTACCCAACCCAGCTCCAGTCCCCCAATGCCTCTCCACCCAGGGCTGCGACCCCCACAGGCCTCAGCATGAGTGCCCCCTCTCCAATAATTGCCTCTCAGCAGCATGCACACTGCACCCGCTCACCACACCTTACCCCACTAAGCTCCTACCACACCCAGCTCCAGTCCCCCAAAACCTCTCCACCCAGGGCCGCATGCCACACACCACTGGGGACACTGGAGTCCTCCCTACCTGAGACTATCTCCCAAGTCCACAACAGCCAACAGGAGGTGGTGGTGAGAGCCATGCTGCCCCTGTGGGAGGCTCCACATCCTCATCCGAAACTGTAAAGGAGAAAGAACAGCAACAGCACCTTCCCAGAGGGTGACATAGTTGTGGGGGCAGTACTGGAGCAGCTCAGGCAGCCATCAGCAGAAAGTATCTCTGAGATTTGAAGGCACTAGCTTCTCCATCATCTACAGGCCACTTTTAGGTTGCCCAGAAACCCACTGTGCAGATGCAGTTTGGGCTAAGTCCCTGCATGTATCAGTGAATGTGTGCAAACTGCATGCATATGTGTTTCAAGGGCGGGGCTGTGAGCAGGGATGTTCCCAGTCACTGCCTCTCAGCTACAGACACAGTGCGCCCCTCCAGAGGTACTACCTCACCCATCTCTGGTCCCCTAAGACCTCTCCAGCCAGTGCCGCGCCTCTACAAGCCTCAGGACAAGCGCCCCCTCCAGGCACCCCCTAGCAAGAACAGGAACAGGGCATCCCCTCCCCACACACTACCCCACCCAGCTCCTACCCCTCTAAGCTCCACCCCACTCAGCTCCAGTCTCCTAATGCCTCTCCAGCCAGGGATGCACCCCCATAGGCCTCAACACAAGCACCTAGGCATTGCCTCACACAGACAGGCACAGCGAGAGCCCTCCCCATTCACTACCCCATCCAGCCGCTGGTGCCCTCCAGTGAGGGCCTTGAACCCACAGGCCTCAGCAAGAATGCCCTCTCCTGGCATCTCCTCACAGCAAACACAGTGTGCCCTCTCCCCACAAACTACTCCACCCAGCTACTACCCCACCCAGCTTTGGTCCCCTGAAACCTCTTCAGACAGGGCCATGTCCCCACAAGTCTCACCAAGAGCACTCCTTCCAGGCATCACCTCACAGGGACAGGCCTAACGTACCCCCTTCCCACACATTTCCCCACCCAGTTCCTAAACCACCCAGGTCCAGTACCCCATCCCTCTCCAGCCAGGGCAGTGCCCCCCACACAGGCCTCAGCATGAGCACCCACTCCAGGCACCACTTCACAGAAAATGGCACAGCACACCCTCTACTCACACACTAACCCACCTAGCACTTACCCCCCCAGTTCAGTCCCCCAACACCTCTCCAGCCAGTGCCATATACATCACACACCACTGAGGACACTGGAGCCCTCCCTACCTGAGGCTCTCTTCCCAGGCCATCAGGAAGGGTCTTGGGGAATTGAAGGAACATGCCTCTCCACTGTCTGCTGGACATGTCTGGCCACCTGGAAACTCATGATGCAGAAGCAGTTTGCTGTATGCCCACCCAAGCATTTGTGCATCATGCATGCACCTGTGACTTGAAGGCAGAGCTTTTCCCAGGCATGTTACAAGACAATGCCTAGCAGCAACAGTCACAGTGTGCATCCTGCCCATACACTATCCCACCCAGCTTGGGTCCCCTAACATCTGTAGCCCGGGCCCTTCTCCCACAGACTCTGCATAGTCACCCCTTCAGTCACTGCCTCCCAGGGGCAGGCACAGAACATCCCCTCCCCTGAACTACCCTACCCACTCTTACCCCAGGGAGCTCCTACATTACCTACCTCCTACCGCCCCCCACCTCCTACCCAACCCTGCTCCTGGTTCCCTAAGAACTCTTCAGCCAGGTTCCCATCCCCCACAGGCCTCAGCAAGTCGCCCCTTCCATGAACCACCTCGCAGAAAGAGACACAGTGTGCCTCCTCTCCATGCAATACCCCACACAGCTCTGGACCCAGGATGCCACTCCAGCCGGGGCTGCACCCCACAAACTGCTGGACACACTGGCACCCTCCCTACATGAGGCTCTCCTCCAAGATCCACCATGGCCAACAGGAGCATAGTGGGTGAGCACCAGCATGTCCCACTGGGAGGCCTCAAATTCTCACCAGGAACCTCGAAGTGGTAAGGACAGCCGCTACATCTTACCAGAGGGTGACAAAGCTGCGTGGCCAGGAGCACAGCAGCCCGGGCAGGCTTCTGCAGGAAGAATCTCACCTACTTGAAGACACGTGCTTCTCCATCATCTTCAGGGACACTTCTAGGCCACGAGAAACCCACTGTGCCGAAGCAGTTTGCGGTGCGACTCTGCGTGCGTCAGTGTGTCAGTGTGTGTGTCGGTGCATGCATCTGTGCGTATGTCCTAAGGGCGCCTGTGAGTCGAGGGCGGGGCTGTGCCCTGTGATACTGGGGCTAGGCCACCTGGTGGACACAGGTCGAGCAGGAAACAGGGGGCCCTGGAGGATGGGAGGATGGCTTCTCTTGCGCAAGCCGCTTCCACTGCAGGGAGGCGCTGCAGAATTTGCCCAGGCAGCAGCTCTAGGGGCCACGATCCCTGTCTGCCAGAGCGCAGGAGGCAGCACGGAGTACCCTGGTGGTAGCGGTTGGGATTGATGCACACCTTTTGCTGTTTGGAGCCAAGAGAGCACTCAGAGCCCTCCTGGCTTCAACTCGTGGGAGGGCTGCCTTCTGGCCAATGCAGCGCTAGGCACTAAATAACTGGAGCCTAACTTGGCAGTGGGAAAGTTGCAGGCACCGATCCAGGGACCTGGTAATGGTGACATGATTGCTTGTTTGGCCATGACTGCTGAGGTTCCTTGTCATTTACAATTATATGAATGAATTTGGAAGACATTTTGCTAAGTGAAAGAAGCCATGTCACCACTTAGTAATTAAGTTCTTTATTTATTGTTATCCTTTCAACAAACTTTTGAGTTCTCTTGTATGTCTGTCAAATAATGTGTCTTGTGGTGGAAATAACCAGTCCATCTGCTCTGGTGACAAGGTTTAATCACAAAATTCAAGAAACTTAATGTTGAATCAGTTCCAAGTTTGTGCCAAGTCATCCCATGCTTCAATTCTCACCCTCACCCTTAGAATACTGGGCAAGCTAATCTATGGAAGGATGAGAAGAGTGAAACTCAGGCAATCTAAATTGAAGTTCTCCTCAAGAATAGTCTAAAAATCTTAAGCAAAAAAAATGTGCTGGAGGAATCCCAATACTCATTTCAAATTACACTGAAGATACAAAACAACAACAATAAAAAGCATGGTAATCGCAAAAAGTGTACACAGAAATCAATGGACTAGAATACAAGATACAGAGACAAACCCACACATATATATTCATTTGATTCTTAACAAAGGGCCCAAAAACATGGAATGGAGAAAGGATAGCTTGGCCCATGTTTTTATTGTGTGGCTGTTGTTCTTAAAGATTTAAAATATTTAAAATACATTTTAGATATTAATCCTTTATTGGGTATGTGGTTTGAAGTTGTTTTCTTTAATTTTGTAATTGCATTTTCATTGTTTTGATTGTTTCTTCTGCTGTGTAGAAGCTTTTTAGTTCCACTTCTCCATTTTAGTTTTTGTTGTCTGTGGTTTTGGTTTTATAACCCAGAAATCATATCCAAGAAAAGTTACTGACAAAAAGCTCCTAATTTCTACAGTGGTTAATTTTTGGTGTCTACAGTGCAGGTATTATATTTCAGTCTTTAATGTCTATTGATGTGATTTTTTAATGATGTAAGATAAAAAATTAATTTTATTCTTTTACTAGTGTATATTCAATTTTCTTATTAGCATTTGTTACAAATATTGTCCTTTCCCCTTTATGTCTTTTTGAAACTTTGCTGAAGTTCACATGGCATATATGTGTGTTTTATTTCTAAGTTCCCTGTTCAGTGTTACATATGTCTGTCATTATGCAAGGGAAATAACTTTTTAATAAACTATGTAGTATATTTTGAAATCAAGAACTGTGATTCCTCCTTCAACATTATTCATTGTCAAAATAATTTGGAAAATTGTGGCTTTTGTGGTTTTATATGAATTAGTATAAAAATAAATATTGCCTTTGCTATGTCTGTAGCAAAGGCCATTGGCATTGTGTGGAGGATACTATTGAATTTAAAAATTACTTTGGGTGTTAGAGATATTTTAACAATATCAACTCTTAACACAAAATCACAGGATGTTTATTTATTTGTCCCTGCTTTAATTTCTTTTATCAATGTTTCATAGTTTTCAGTGTACAATTTTCACCTTTTAACTAAGTCAATGCTGAATTATCTTACTGTTTTTGAGGCTATTGTAAATGACATTTAAGTTTTTGCTTTTAGGGTTTATTATTAGCATATGAAATGTAACTGAATTTTGTTTGTTGATTTCATAACTTCTAAATTTACTGGATTCACTTATTTTAACAAAATTATTTGTAGACTCTTTAGGAAGAATCTTTAGGAAGATTAAGTCATATGAAAACAGAGGTATTTTCACTTCTTTACAATGCAGGTGTTTTTATTCCTTTTCTTCCACTATTTCTCTGAATTATACTACCAGTATTATATGGGAGAAAGTGATAAAGGTGGGCCTCCTTGTCTTGCTCATGATGTTGGAAGAAAAACTTTATTTTTTTGTTGTTGATTATAATATTAGCTGTGGACTTTTCATATATTGATTTAATTATATTGTATTAAATTCCTACTTACTAAGTTTATTATGGGATTTTTTAGCCATGAAAATATGCCAAATTTTGTAAATGTTTTCTCTACATCTATTTAGATTCTTTCTTAATCATGTGTTTGTTTAAATGTGATATATCATGTTAATTGGTTTCAGCATTTGTATAATCTTTCAATGTATGATTAGATAACTTTCTGCTGTTATTCTTTGAGAGATTAACATCTATTTTAATCAGGGATATTAACCTGTAATTTTATCTGATTTTAATACAATTATCTAACACTAGTATCAGGATAATGCTGTACTCATAAAATTAATTGTGTTATGTTATTTTCACTTTTCCAGAGGAGTTTAAAAAAGAATTGGCATATTAAAAAATTAGGAGAATTTACCTGTTAATTGATCTGGTCTTGGGATTTGTCTGTTTAACTTGTTGTCATTTCTTATTTAGTTCCCTTACCTATTGGCATGTTCTATTTCTTCATACTTCAGTATTGGAAAGTTGTATGTTTTTAGAAATTTGTCATTTCATTCTAGGTCATCTGTTTTTTTTTTTTTTTTGTATAATTTTCCATAACCTCATAGTAATCTCTGCTGCAAGATTTTTCCCCTGTGGAATCAATTAGAATGTTTTCTCATTCATTTCTGATTTAATTTATTTGAGTATTCTCTTTTCTCTCTTTTATTTTAATATAAGTAAGTTTTATTAGTTTTTCTTACCTTTCTAAGAAAGAAAAAAAACCTCTCACTGGTTGTTGAATTTTTTCTCTATTATTTTATAATTCTCCATTTTATTTATTTGTGCTCAATTATATTTTGTATATGAATGACTTTGTACTTATTTTCCTGGTATGTTGCTCAGTATAGAGTGTTTGTCCAAATATGTGAGGATCTAGGGTCTATCACCAGCACTGCACAAAATGATGATAATAGTAATATTAGGTTGGCTGTGTATGTTCTCTCTTCTTTTTGTAAATTTATTGAATTTACTTGTTCTGACAAAATTTTCTAAACTTCCTGGTTTTGCTACCTCTCTTAAGTTTCTGAGTTGGGTTTTGATTTTCATTTCTCTCAAGATACATTCTACTACACATTCTGATTTCTTATTTGCTACATTTGTTGTTCAGGAGTATGCTGTTTAATTTTTACTTATAAATTCTAAATTAATTTCTACTTATAAATTTCTACTTATAGATTTTCCCATTTTCATTCCTTTATTAGTTTCTGGTTTCATTCAACTGTAGTCAAAAAACATACATTATATACAGTGTCAAATTCTTAAATATTTAAAATATTTTGCGGATGTAACACATAATCTTTCCTAAAGAATGTTTTGTGTACCCTTGAGGAAAAATGTGATTTCTTTAATTATTGATTAGGTATATTGATCTATATGTTTCTATAAATTTAATGTATTACTAACTGTTATTATGTCTCACACTTTATATAATTTATTGTATAATGATATGTTTTTTGGACAGTATACATACTCATTTCCTGTTATCCTATAAACAATACAACTTATTAGCAGTGTTTCTTTTTTCTTTTCTTTTCTTTTTTTAAAGGGTTTAATTTGTCTCTTGGTTATAAAAGTCCAACTCAAAGGCCCACATTTGTTTATTGCCTTTTTGATTGTAGAGATAAAGATGATATGGGGTATAGCATAGTGAGAGACATGGAACACTCACTCTTGTTGATAAAACAAACTATAATTTTCATTAATTAACAGCATCAAGTGTAAATTCAACCTTTCAAATCATAGTAAAAAAATCTCAAAATCCTATGTAGGTACATAATATTCTGCATTCATTTTACTGGTCACTGCCATAATTAGGGAATTTAAAATCTTCAGAAGTGTTTAGATACATCTCATCGATAATAAGCAATTATTGCATTTATTAATCAACAGAAAAAAGTTAAGCCATTAATATTGTTTACTCACTATTGTTTTCTAGGGGAAATATCATTTTTATACCACAGTTGCTACTAATACAATCTTTATTAAAGAATTATATGGAAATACAGAAACAGCAAACCAAGTCAGTCTTGACTAACAGTTTATGCATGGAGATGCAAGAATTTTTCTGCACCACATTTACTTTGTAATGAGCATATTCACTCTGTAGTGTCTCATTAAAATGTTATATTTTTTCACCATTAATTTATTCAGAATTTATTAGTGAACCAAAATTTTCCCTATTCTCATTAAACTAAACCACAAAAACTTATATTGCCATTTTGGCCTGGAATGATTTATTCCTTTGAAAAGCACCTTAAGCTTTTTTCTTACAAATTGCTTATAATTGAGAATGTTAACACTTTTTCTGTAATCAAGTCTTTTATAATTCTTTATTAGTGTTCAATTTCCAGGATGTGTTTCCGTAGGTAATGTACTTCAGATTGCATTGTAACAGGTACAACACTTAAAATACTATTAATAAGACTTGTATAATAATCAACTTTTTGCTACAATGTAATTTACAAGAGTATGTGACTCATAATCACACACATTATTGTGCTATGAATAAATTTTATTTAGTGAACTTTTCTAAGAAAATCATCATTTGCATACCTAGAATTTATTTCAAACTGAAAGGCCTGAAGAGCTGCTTTAGGTTGCCCTCAAGGCTTTTTACCCCACACTGCCAGGAAAACTATAATAAGGTAATATTTGCAGCCCTCGAGGAAATGCATGGTATTATGCCTGTGTCAGGTTTTACAACAGGTTTTCAGCAGCATGTGGGGTTTTATATTTTCTGTTTAAGGAAAAAAATCACTCATCAAGAATTTTCTTTTGCATACTATTTTAAAAATTGGGAACAAATACTTCTTTACTCTGGGTCTCTATAACCTAATGTGCATCAAGAGGGAAAGGCACATATTGTTTCCTTATAGGGACAACACTTTTCACCTATAGTAGTAAATCACTTTATTATAGATATTAGAACTCTACTGCCACATGGCCAAGTCAATCAAGAGGGCTTAGATGATAGCTGGGCAAATTTTAATGTGTTTATTTCTACAGTTAGTTTTTATGAAAAGTTCTGTGAAAAAAGGAATCCTATAAATAGTAAAAGGAGGCAAATAGTGCTCTGTGGCCTTAAGTAAATGGTGTTAATGCATTTGTACATAAGGTGAAGTTGCTCTTCTCACAAAAAGGACAAAAATAAAGCTAGAGATAGCACAACTATTTATATCAGGAGTTGGGTGCAGGAAATATTTCATCCCATGTTTGGATGACATAAATAGCTATTAATACATTTATTTATTTTTTCTCCAGGCAATATCACCTATGCCTTCCACCTCTTTCTTCTACTCTTTCCTACAGAAATCCACATCAAATGAAACAAATTCACAACACTCTATTATTTGAGTATAAGGGCTGAGGCCACACTGCCAGCAACACAGCTAGAACCACAGCCCTCTGAAACAGTAGAGTTCCTGGGAGAATGTGAAACAGCAATCCAAACAATATTTGCCTACTTTTACAGAAAGATACTGGAAATAAACAGGTGCATGGAATTCAACAGGTGGCTAAAGGTGTTTTATATTCAGTTGTTTGGGAGTATAACTGATTCAGTTTCTCTGAATCTTCTGGTTAGAAAACAAAAGATTACACTATCAACTCTTAAAGTACATGGAGACAAGAAAAAAAGTCACTTGAGGATAGCATGGCCTTTGCATTTAAGGTGAATCTGCAACAGGAGATCTGCTCAACTCACAGATCTGAAGATTCTGGGGGAAGATGAGCCCTAAGTGACCAGCTGTCACTGAGATGTACAGATAATTACTTAGTAGATGTTTTCCAAGTAAACCACATGTGGCTACTGGGCAAGCTGAAGAAAGAGAATAAATCTTGTTCTTCACATGGTTAGTTGTTTTGACAGTGATACCCAAATTCTGAAAAGCCATTGACTTTTTACAGAACATTAATAAGGCAAGACAACTCACTTTCAAAGTAGCTCAACTCTTAGAATTTCCTTAGTACCAATGACTTGAACTATAAACAATTCAAGCCACTGGTCATGCTCAGTCAATAAGTTAAAACTATAAGGATCAAAAAGTCCTAAGAGCATCAGTGAAAAACAAATCCTATTTACCAAAGGACTGGGATTTAGAAAATAGTTTAGTGTATTCTGTACAGAATGGGTTACCAAGGAATAGTATTTTTTTTATGGCTCTAAGGTGGAGGCACCTCAGCGTCCCTTGCCACTCCCCCAAATCAAGCCCCAGTGGCAATGACAGTACTATGAAACTTAGCCTCCCTCCCACCCCACCCCCATAACCATACATGCTGTCTGTGGTCCAGTCACCCCTGCTTCACAAGCTGCAGAGAAACTGCTGCTGCTCACTCCAGTAAATACAATACACAGGATAGGGGGCAGAGAGGGAGAGCCTTTGTGGTGGGTCACATTCAGCCAGGCTGATAAAGATATGGCATGTCTTGTACCCAACACTCGAAGGGTGACATTTGCTTCAAGGAAAGACCTGGGAACCTGGATAGGGCTCTCTGTCACACCAGAAGTCATCAGCTTGAGAGGTTTCCAGGAGCCAAACCTCTCAGGGCAGGTCACTGGCACACATTTATCCTATGTAGGGGTATGTTTAGATACAAGAATACCCTTTGGATCCATTTCCACAATCTAAGGCATACATGCTGCTTTTCCTGCTGTCCTTGTATATTTGTAAATGGGGCTGAGAATGGAACACAGTGCCTTGGACATGCCAGGCAAGTGTGCTACAGATGAGCTACAGTCCCAGCTCATGTGGTAACTTTTTGAAAAATGTGTCTGAGACATAATTATATAAGGTTATGTATACAGATATGTAAAAAGTATTTCTAAGAAATAAAACACTAGAGGGGTTGGGGTTGTAGATCAGTGTTAAGAGTACTTGGCTAGCATGGGAGAGACCCTGGGTTTGATCCTCAGCACCACAGAAAAATTAAGGAATAAAATAAAGGCATTGTGTCCAACTACATCCCCCACAAAAAACAATAATAAAAATAGATTTTATATATATATGCATGTAAAATGATTACAATGGACAACTTCAGGGTAAAATTTAAAAATTTGACACGATAACAATGAATAACTTATTTAAATTGAAATTCTTGGGCTGAAGATAAGCATGCACTTTCAATTTTGGCCTATTTTCTGAAACTTCTCTGCAGAAGAGTTGTGACAATCTTGTATGGCAGCTCTCAGAGCATGACAATTCCATTTTCCAACACTGTTGACATTAGATTTTTCTCACTCTCTTTATTCTTTATATTTGTTAGGCAAAAACACACATGTACTTTATGTTTACTGTGGATGACTGTATTGTGGATGACTTTATGTTTACTGTGGATTGACTGTATTGTGGAAAGTCATCTCAATGTTTGGTATGTCATCTTTTAAACAGCCGAAAGTGGGTTTTCCCATTTTTATCTGCTAGTTGTTTTTCCTTATTGACTTGGATGAGCTCAGTCTGTGATTAAGCTGTGGTGAACTGTGCAGACACCCATAGGAGCATCCCCAAAATACTGTTCTCTAGCAACTGGCAACAGTTTTTCCCCTTTCAGAGAGCCCTTTGCTGGCTTGAGAATTCTGGTTTTTCTTCTCAATTTGCAATCAAAGTCCAAAGTTTTCCAATGGTCTAGCAGGTGTCTGCCCATGGACAGAACGGTCCTGGGCAGAGCCTGGACTTAGGCTGGGTTCTGTTGTGGAAGGAGGAATACAGGGCTCTACTGAGCCTGGCTCCATTGCAGGTTGGGGAGGCAGATCTTGGCTAAGCCTGAGCTCTGGCAGTCGTCGGCAGGTGGCGGTGGAGGGACGGGAGCAGGATGAAGTTGGGCCTAACCTGTGCCCGGGCTCCCTTGCACTTCAGGCAAGCTGAATCTGGGCTGAGTCTCAGCACTGCTTGGGGTCAGCCAGTGGTGGGATGAACTAAGGCCTACCCTAGGTAAGGACTCCCGTGCAGGGCAGAGCCCCAGCTCTGTCAGAGTTCAGCCAGTGGTGTGATGGAGGTGGGCTTACCCTGAGAAGAGGCTCGAGTGCAGTTGAGTGGGGCGGATCAGGCCTGGGCCTGACCTCCGCAGGGTTCCACCCATGGCAAGATGGAACTGTGCTTACCCTTGCCCAGGCTCTCACACAGCTGACCTGGGCTGTTGATCAGGGAGGAGCCAGAGCTCAAGTTGTACACCTGTGAGCAGAGGGGGTCCCAGGTAGGTCCTGAGCTCTGTTGGTGGTCTGCTCATGGCGGGAAGGAGCCAGGCCTACCTTGGTCCAGGCTCCTGTCAGTGAGGCTGAACTGGGCTGGGGCTGATCTCTGACAGATGTCTTCCAGTAGGCAGAGTCAGTGGTGGGTAGGACTAGAGCTCTGGAGGACATCTGACAGTGGGTGGAGTCATTCATGGGCTTATTCTGAGCTCCTGCAGGGGTCAGCCTGAGGCAGGATGGACCTGTGACTACCCTCTGCCAGGGGGCTTGCCTTGCAGTTCAGCGGGCAGGATCAGGCCTGGGCCTGACCTCCACATGGGTCTGCTAGTGGCAGAATGGAACTGTGCTTACCCTTGCCCAGGCTCCCGAGCAGCTGAATTGGCCTATCAGGCAGAAGCCTGAGTTCTAGAAGGTATTCTCCTGCACCTGGCCTGAACTCTGGGGGTGGTTGGCTTGTGGTGGTGGGGGGGGGCGGGATCCAGGCCTACATTCAGCCAGGCTCCCAGGCCTGTGAGAAAGGCTGACTTGGGCTGGGGCTGAACTCTGGCAGGTGTCTTCCAGTAGGTGCAGTCAATGTGGGGTAGAGCCTGAGATCTGGCGGGCATCTAATAGTGGGCAGAGTCATTCCTGGGCTGAGTCTGAGCTCTGGCTGGGGTCAGCCCAAGGCGGTTTGGACCTGGGACTACCCTCTGCCCAGGGTGCTGCCTCATGTCATCTTGGGAGATCTGGGGAGATACTGAGCTCCCAAGGATGTCTGCTGGTGAGCAGAGTCAGTCCTTGGACAAGCTAAAGGATGCAAGGTCATCAGGAGGTGTCGGGTAGAAACTGGGCCTTCCCTGGGGCCCGGCTCCTGGGCAGAGCTTGAGCCCAAGGTAGGCCTAACTCTATCTCGCCTCCAGAATTGCATGGGAACCTCATCCTGTCCCTCTCCAGGCCTTACTAGACCTTCTCACTCTGCTCCTTAAACAGCAACCCAAAGGGCCTTTTAAAAACAAACCCAATTTATATAGGATCTATCAAAGTGCATCGAAGCATTCTACTGTCATGTGTAACTAATTAAAGCAAATTAAAAATTTTAAAAAGTAGATCAGCAATTAGGACTTTGGTCAACATGTGGCCAGAATACACTTATCTTAAATACAATGGAAAAAAGAAGACAGACCATGTCACCCTCTAATGTGAAATTTTCCAGTGATTTTTCATCTTGCTCCATATAAAACCCAAAGCCCAATGAGGTCCCACAGGGACCACTGGAAACTTCTCATTCCATAGCTTGCCTTGGGAGACTGCAGGGCCATGTCAACTCTCTTGCGGCATTAGGGCTCTAGTACCACCATTTCCTCTCCAAGGATGTCATCTGGATTCAATGAGGATAGGGATAATGCTCAGTGTCCTCAGAGCCCAGAATTGTGGCAATCACACAGTTCTCATAACGATGTTGAAGGTTCTCTGCACTGTGGTGTCTTTGGTAAATTGCTTGGCCACTCACTGGTTTTCCTCTCTTGGATAGCCCTGAGGACTTCTCAGCCCAGGAAGAATGACAAGGCTGCTGCAACCAGCATGACCCAACTCGAGAATTCAGCTAGGTGTCACGACAGAGAATCAACAGGTCATGTCCAAACTCAGAAAACCAGATTATGACTGTACTGGGATCTTGTAATGGTATGCAGAAGCCCACAGGTGTGCTCGGGCTCAGTCCACCAGGAAAACAGCCTTATGAACAGACAGAGTCTGGACTCAGGCTGGGTTCTGCTGTGGCAGGAGGAATGCAGACCTACACTAGGCCCCGACTCCACTGCAGGTTGGTGAGGTGGATCTGGGCCAATCCTGAGCTCTGACAATGGTTGGCAGGTGACCAGGTGATGGTGGCTATCCTGTGCCTGGGCTAGCAGATCTGAATGAATCCTGAGCTCTCAAGGTTGTCTGCTGATGAGTGGAAGCAGTCCTGGGCAGAGCCTAAGGATCTGCAGACTTCAGCATGTGTTGGGTAGAACCTGGGGCTTCCCTGGGGCCCAGCTTCTGGGCAGAGCTTGAGTGGCAGCAGGAGTCATCTGGTGGCAGGATGGAACCTGGTGTACCCTGGTCACAGTTGCCATGTAGGAGGGCAAGGTGGTCCTGAGCCGACCCTAAGCTACAGTGGCAATCTGGCGGGGGCAGGATGAACTCATGCCTACCCTGTGCCCGGGCTCCATTGCACTTCAGGCAGGCTGAATCTGGGTGGATTCTGAGCTCCGGTGGGGGTCAGCTGGATGGGGGATGGACCAAGGCCTACCCTAGGTAAGGATCTCCGGGCAGGTGGAATAGGCTGATCAGGGCAGAGCACCAGCTCTGGCAGAGGTCAGCCCATGGTGGGATGGAGCCAGGCCTACCTTTGGCCAGGCTCCCACGCTTGTCATCCAGGCTGCCCTGGGCTGGTGCTAAACTCTGGCAGATGTCTTCCAGGAGACAGAGTCAGTGCAGGGCAGAGCCTGAGCTATGGAGGTCATCTGACAATGGGTGGAGTCATTCCTGGGGTAAGTCTGAGCTCCTGCAGGGGTCAGCCTGAGGCGGGATGGACCTGTGAGTACCCTCTTCCTAGACTCCAGTGCACTTCAGTGGGAGGATGAGCTTGGGCCTGACCTCTGCAGGGGTCGACTGGTGGGGGAATGGAACTGTGCTTACCCTTGCCCAGGCTCCTGCGCAGCTGGCCTTGGCAGATCAGGCAGGAGCCTGAGTTCTGGAAGGTATTTGCTTGTGGGCAGAGGCAGCCCTGCGTCTGGCCTGAGCTCTGGTGAGGGTCTCCTGGTGGTGGGAGGGAGCCTGACCTACCTTTGTCCAGGCTCCCAGGCCTGTCAGCAAGGTTAACCTGGGCTGGGCCTGAACTCTGGCAGGTGTCTTCCAGTAGGTGGAATCAGTGCGGGGCAAAGCCTGAACTTTGGAGGGCATCTGACATGTGGGCAGAATCATTCCTGGGCTGAGTCTGAGCTCTGATGGGGTCAGTCTGAGGCGGGTTGGACCTGAGACTACCTTCTGGCAAGGCCATCACTTCATGTTGTCTTGGAAGATCTGGGTGGATCCTGAGCTCCCAAGGATTTCTGCAGGTGAGCAGAAGCAGTTCTTGGGCAAGCCAAAGGTTGCAAAGTCGTCAGGAGGTGTCAGGTAGAAACTGGACCTTCCTTGGGTCCCGGCTCCTGGGCAGAGCTTGAGCCCAAGGTAGGCCTGGCTCCATCCTGCCTCCAGCATTGTGAGGGAACCTCCTCCTGGCACTCCCCAGGCCTCACTAGGCCTCCTCACTCTGCTCCTTAACCCGTGGCCACAGGGGCCTTTTAAAAACAAACCCAAATGATATAGGATCTATCAAAGTCCATCAATGCATTCTACTATCATGTATAACTCCTGAAAGCAAATGAAAACTTTTAAAAAATAGATCAGCAATTAGGGCTTTGGTCAACATGTGGCAGAATGAACCAGTCTTCAATATAATGGAAAAAGAAGACATACCATGTCACCTTATAACGTGAAATAAGGTCTCAGTGCACATTGTCTAGTTTGTTTCTTGTTGAAATAGCCCTAAGTTGAAGCACACAAAAATAACTTTTTCCAAGAACTCTAGGATAAAACAGGAAAATACCCAGTTCCTGAAAAAACTCCCCCAATTATTTGGTCAGATTTCTTTGATACTGCACAGATTTATCTGTTCTTTTGCACCACTAGGCTTCCCAAGTTTGGGACTCCTAGGAACAGAGGTTCTCTAAACTGGTTAGGGTTAGTGTTAATATTCCTGTTAGGGTAAGGGCTAGGGTTAGAGCTAGTGTTAGGGTTAGAGTTACTTTTTGTCTAATTTCTTTGATACTGAACAGGATTCATCTTTTACCTAGCCTAACTATGCTCACCATGTTTGGGCCTTTTGGGTTCAATGGTTCACTGTTAGGAACAGTTTGTATTTTCAGGTTTCAGTGCTTTGTGACCTATATGGGTGAATGGAGATCGAGCTGGAAATCAAACAGGGTTTATGCTAGCTACTTGAAACTTCACAAACTCAATCAGTTCTCAGTGCACATTTGTCTGTTTTTTTTTTTCTTGTTGAAGTAGCCCTAAGCTGAAGCACGCAAAAACAACTTTATCTGAGCACACTCTAGGAGACAACAAGGAAATATCCAGTTATTGAAATACCTTCCCCAATAATGTGGTCAGATTTCTTTGATACTGCACAGGATTCATCTGTTCGCATTTCCCACTAGGCTCCCCAACATTGGGACTCCTAGGGTCAACAGTTCTCAAATCAGGTTAGGGTTATTTTTAGGGTTAGGGATAGGGTTAGAGCTAGTGCTAGAGATAGAGTTAGTTTTGGTCTAATTTATTTGATACTGGGCAGGATTCATATTTTATCTAGCCTAACTATGCTTGCCAAGTTTGGGCCTTCTAGGTTCAACTGTGCACTGTCAGGAACAGTTTGTATTTTCAGGTTTCACTGCACTCTGACATATATGGGTGAATGGAAATAGAGCTGGAAATCAAACAGGGTTTGTGCTAGTTGCTTGAAACTTCACACACTCAATCAGTTCTCAGTGCACATAGTCTTGTTTGTTTCTTGTTGAAGTAGCCCTAAGATGAAGCATGCAAAAACAACTTCCCCAATAATGTGGTCAGATTTCTTTGATACTGCACAGGATTCATCTGTTTGCTTGCCCCACTAGGTTCCCTATGTTTGTAACTCCTAAAATCAATGATTCTTTAAACAGGTTAGGGTAAGTGTTGGGGTTCTTGTAGTTTAGGGCTATGGTTATACCTAGTGTTAGGGTTAGTGTTAATTTCTTTGATACTGGGCAGGATTCATCTTTTACCTATCCTAACTATGCTCGACAAGTTTGTGCCTTCTTGGATCAACAGTTTGCTGTCAGAAACAATTTGTATTTTCAGATTTCACTGCATTGTGACCTATATTGGTGAATGGAAATCGAGCTGGAAATCAAACAGGGTTTGTGCTATCTGCTTGAAACTTCACACACTCAATCAGTTCTCTGTGTCAATTGTCTATTTTGTTTCTTGTTGACATAGTCCTAAGCTGAAGAATGCAAAAACTACTTTATCCAAGAGCACTCTAGGAGACAACAGGGAAATAACAAGTTACTGAAATACATCCCCCAATTATTTGGTCAGATTGCTTTGATACTACACAGGATTCATCTGTTTACTTGCCTCACTAGGTGCCCCAAGTTTGGAACTCCTAGGATCAATGGTTCTCTGAACAGGTTAGTGTACATTTAGGGTTTGGATACTGTTAGGACAAGTGTTAGAGCTAGTGTTAGGGTTAACATTAGTTTTGGTCTAATTTCTTTGATACTGGGCAAGATTCATCTTTTATCTAGCCTAACTATGCTTACCAAGTTTGGGCCTTCAAGGATCAATGGTTTGTTGTCAGAAACAGTTTGAATTTTCATGTTTCACTGCATTTTGACCTATATGGCTGAATGGAAATCGAGCTGGAAATCAAACAGGGTTTGTGCTAGTTGCTTGAAACTTCATGTATTCATTCAGTTCTCACTGTGAATTGTCTCTTTTGTTTCTTGTTGAAGTAGCTCTAAGCTGAAGGATGCAAAAACAACTTTATCAGAGCCCACTCTATGAGACAACAGGGAAATAACCAGTTACTGAAATACCTCCCCCAATTTTTTGGTCAGATTGCTTTGATACTGCACAGGATTCATCTATTCACTTTCCCACTAGACTCATCAAGTTTGGAACTCCTAGGATCAATGGTTCTCAAAACAGGTTAGTGTGTGATTAGGGTTCAGATAAGGTTAGAACAAGAGTTAGAACTAGTGTTAAGTGTAGCATTAGTTTTGGTCTAATTTCATTGATGCTGGGTAGGATTCATCTTTGAACTGGCCTATGTATGCTCGCTAAGAGTGGCCCTTCTAGTATCAACAGTTTGCTGTCAGAAACAGTTTGTATGTTCAGGTTTCACTTCATTGTGACATTTATCGGTGAATGGAATTTGAGCTGGAAATCAAACAAGGTGTGTGCTAGCTGCTTGAAACTTCACACACTCAATTAGTCCTCATTGTGCATTGTCTGGTTTGTTTTTTGTTGAAGTAGCCCTAAGCTGAAGCACACAATAATAACATTATCTGAGAGCACCCTAGGAGAAAACAGGGAAATACTCAGTTACTGAAATGAATCTCCCAATTATTTAGTCATATTGCTTTGATACTGCAAAGGGTACATCTGTTCACTTGTCCCATTAGGCTCCCCAAGTTTGGGACTCCTAGGATCAATGGCTTTCTAATCAGATTAGGCTTAGTGTTAGGGTTAGGGTTAGTTTTAGGGCTAGGGTTAGAGCTAGTGTAGGGTTACAGTTAGTTTTGGTCTAATTTCTTTCTCATCTCATCTGCTATGTCTGCAGAGTATAGCATATTGTGTCACATGTTTTATGCACTCATTGGTTTAGTGTATACATAATACATGTGAAATACACAGCATCCATATATATAAATTAGTCACATGTTTTATTTCTATCTTCTTTTTTTTTTCCTGACAGATTCTGTAAGCCTGTGTAAGACCCAGAAAGCAGTTCTATCACTTCAAAGAATAATAAAACACAACAAAGGTCACTGCACACAGTGTTCACTTCGGGTTAAAAAAAATGCACAACTGGAAAATGAGATTCATGAGCTAAAAAAGAGGGTATCAGAGTTTAAGCAAGAAAATACAGAATTGAAACAACAACTCCACAATCTGAGGTATTATATCCTAGATGGAAAGAAGGGGTGGATCCTTTTTATTATTTCAGTAGAAATAAAAAGGAGATTTTCTTTTTTTTACTGCTGACTTATCTGATAGCACTTTGCAAGGGAGAAAACTTGAATTAATTATAAAATTCTTACAAATATGATAGCATATTATTAAATGTGATTCTTTCTTTTTTTTAAATTCAATTTTTGTATTCTCTATGTGTATTTATTTATTTTCTTTTTTATTGGCTGTTCAAAACATTACAAAGCTCTTGACATATCATCCTTCATACATTTGATTCAAGTGGGTTATGAACTCCCATTTTTACCCCGTATACAGATTGCAGAATCACATCGGTTACACATCCACGTTTTTACATACTGCCATATTAGTGACAGTTGTATTCTGCTACCTTTCCTATCCCCTACTATCCACCATCCCCTCCCCTCCCATCTTCTCTCTCTACCCCATCTGCTGTAATTCAATTCTCTCCCTTGTTTTTTTCCCTTTCCCCTCACAACATCTTATATGTAATTTTGTATAACAATGACGGTCTCCTTCCATTTCCATGCAATTTCCCTTCTCTCTCCCTTTCCCTCCCACCTCTCGTCTCTGTTTAATGTTAATCTTTTCCTCATACTCTTCTTCCCTGCTCTGTTTTTAGTTGCAATCCTTATATCAAAGAAGACATTTGGTATTTGTTTTTTAGGGATTGGCTAGCTTCACTTAGCATAATCTGCTCTAATGCCATCCATTTCCCTGCAAATTCCATGATTTTGTCATTTTTTAATGCAGAGTAATAATTCATTGTGTATAAATGCCACATTTTTTATCCATTCATCTATTGAAGGGCATCTAAGTTGGTTCCACAGTCTAGCTATTGTGAATTGTGCTGCTATGAACATCGATGTGGCAGTATCCCTATAGTACGCTCTTTTAAGGTCTTCAGGGAATAGTCCGAGAAGGGCGATAGCTGGGCCAAATGTTGGTTCCATTCCCAGCTTTCCCAGGAATCTCCATACTGCTTTCCAAATTGGCCGCACCAATTTGCAGTCCTACCAGCAGTGTACAAGAGTGCCCTTTTCCCCACATCCTCGCCAGCACTTGTTGTTGTTTGACTTCCTAATGGCTGCCAATCTTACTGGAGTGAGATGGTATCTTAGGGTGGTTTTGATTTGCATTTCTCTGACAGCTAGAGATGGTGAGCATTTTTTCATGTACTTGTTGATTGACTGTATGTCCTCCTCTGAGAAGTGTCTGTTCAGGTCCTTGGCCCATTTGTTCATTGGGTTATTTGTTATCTTATTGTTTAATTTTTTGAGTTCTTTGTATACTCTGGATATTAGGGCTCTATCTGAAGTGTGAGGAGTAAAGATTTGTTCCCAGGATATAGGCTCCCTATTTACCTCTCTTATTGTTTCTTTTGCTGAGAAAAAACTTTTTAGTTTGAGTAAGTCCCATTTGTTGATTCTAGTTATTAACTTTTGTGCTATGGATGGGTATACAGCAGAATTTTACAAAACCTTTAAAGAAGAACTAATACCAATACTTTTCAAGCTACTTCAGGAAATAGAAAAGGAGGGAGAACTTCTAAATTCATTCTATGAGGCCAACATCACCCTGATACCTAAACCAGACAAAGACACTTCAAAGAAAGAAAACTACAGACCAATATCTCTAATGAACCTAGATGCAAAAATCCTCAATAAAATTCTGGCGAATCGGATACAAAAACATATCAAAAAAATTGTACACCATGATCAAGTAGGATTCATCCCTGGGATGCAAGGCTGGTTCAATATACGGAAATCAATAAATGTTATTCACCACATCAATAGACTTAAAAATAAGAACCATATGATCATCTCGATAGATGCGGAAAAAGCATTCGACAAAGTACAGCATCCCTTTATGTTCAAAACACTAGAAAAACTAGGGATAACAGGAACATACCTCAATATTGTAAAAGCAATCTATGCTAAGCCTCAGGCTAGCATCATTCTGAATGGAGAAAAACTGAAGGCATTCCCTCTAAAATCTGGAACAAGACAGGGATGCCCTCTCTCTCCACTTCTCTTCAACATAGTTCTCGAAACACTGGCCAGAGCAATTAGACAGACGAAAGAAATTAAAGGCATAAAAATAGGAAAAGAAGAAATTAAATTATCACTATTTGCAGATGATATGATTCTATATCTAGCAGACCCAAAAGGCTCTACAAAGAAACTATTAGAGCTAATAAATGAATTCAGCAAAGTGGCAGGATTTAAAATCAACACGCATAAATCAAAGGCATTCCTGTATATCAGCGACAAATCCTCTGAAATGGAAATGAGGACAACCACTCCATTCAAAATATCTTCAAAAAAAATAAAATACTTGGGAATCAACCTAACAAAAGAGGTGAAAGACTTATACAATGAAAACTACAGAACCCTAAAGAGAGAAATAGAAGAAGATCTTAGAAGATGGAAAAATATACCCTGTTCATGGATAGGCAGAACTAACATCATCAAAATGGCGATATTACCAAAAGTTCTCTATAGGTTTAATGCAATGCCAATCAAAATCCCAACGGCATTTCTTGTAGAAATAGAGAAAGCAATCATGAAATTCATATGGAAAAATAAAAGACCCAGAATAGCAAAAACAATGCTAAGCAAGAAGTGTGAATCAGGCGGTATAGCGATACCAGACTTCAAACTATACTACAGAGCAATAGTAACAAAAACAGCATGGTACTGGTACCAAAATAGGCGGGTGGACCAATGGTACAGAATAGAGGACACAGAAACCAATCCACAAAACTACAACTATCTTATATTTGATAAAGGGGCTAAAAGCATGCAATGGAGGAAGGATAGCATCTTCAACAAATGGTGCTGGGAAAACTGGAAATCCATATGCAACAAAATGAAACTGAATCCCTTTCTCTCGCCATGCACAAAAGTGAATTCAAAATGGATCAAGGAGCTTGATATCAAATCAGAGACGCGCCGTCTGATAGAAGAAAAAGTTGGCTACGATCTACATTCGGTGGGGTCGGGCTCCAAATTCCTCAATAGGACACCCATAGCACAAATGTTGAGGTACTTTCTATTTATTCCTACTTGATTAAATATTTTTATCATGAAAGTATGTTGAATTTTGTCAAATGTTTTTTCCCACATCTATTGAGACTATCATATGTGTTTTTTTTTTTCCTTTCGTTTTGTTAATATGATGATATTGCTGTTTTGTTTGACAAAATCCACAGCTCGGGTCACTGCAAGAGTGATGGCAGGGAATTTCCAAGAAGAGATTGTCACTACAAGCAGGATGTTTACTCAGTTTCCCCCAAACCTGACTCATCAGGGGATTAGAAAAGACAACAAACATAAAAGTAGAGAAGAGCAGGACCCAGTGGTTCAGGTGACCTCTGGTGGAGGACTAACAATGAGCAGGCTCTGCACTTTTATTATAGAGGGTTTTACATTAAAACAGAACTGAGTTCAAAAGTTTGAACAGCCCAATTACACACTCATTAGCTTGTCCCCACAGTTCTCCACCACAGGGTGCTGGTGCCTGAACCGATAAACTCCCTGAACTGATAAACTTCATGGGAACCATGGAATTTCTCTTTTAACAGGTGTGTCACTGTACACAGTTTTCTTGGTGCCTTTGTATGAAGAGATTCCCAAGGGAGTTTTCAGCCTCTGTCTCTGGGCAGTTCAAAGACCCATAATTCATTCACCACTCCCAACAACAGACTGTCCCAAAACTTAGATGAGATAGGGCCAGTAAAGACTCCAAATAAGGAGCCACTAAATGCCACAGTACTCAGTCCAAAGCATTTCTTAAGGCAACTTTCACACAGAAGTGTCACAGTGATCTTCATGATGAGCAGTGAGAAAAGAGATGGTCTATCTAGCTATGTCCACAATAAAAGGTGTCAAGTTATGGAATTGATATGAGAATTGAACATGTTGAGCAACAGTGAATCTTCCAGTGTTTTTCTGGCAAAAACCTAAGCAGTGTCATTAGTGCTTGGGGATGTTCAAGTTTCCAAATTGTATCTAAAATTTCAGGGGAAAACATGAGGCTGTTTGAGTCACAGATAGTCATGGTACTTCGGGTTTCTTGGTTTGGACAAATAAAAAAAAGTGACCTTTTTACCACAAGTTAATCTTGGAGTCAATCCTAGAGGATTGATACCTAACCATATTTGGCAGATGGACGTCACACACTTGCCAGAATTTGGAAAATTAAAATATTTGCATGTTACAGTTGATACTTCTTCTGGATTTTTGATGGGCTCCCTTCATGCCGGAGAAAAAACTAAAGATGTTATAGCTCATTGCTTACAAAATTTTGCCACTGTGGGCGTTCCAAAACAGTTAAAAACAGATAATGGTCCTGGTTATACTTCTACCTCTTTTAAACAATTTTGCTCCTCATTTGGCATTACTCATATAACAGGAATCCCATACAATCCTCAGGGACAAGGCATAGTTGAAAGAGCTCATCAAACTATTAAAATGTACTTACTAAAGCAAAAAGAGGGAATTGGAAAGGGGTATATATCACCATATCTCCCCATAATACTCCCATTTTTGTCATTAAAAAGAAATCTGATAAATGGAGATTATTGCAAGATTTAAGAGCCATTAATAATGAGATGGTTATTATGGGACCTGCTCAATCAGGGATTCCTCAAATGTCTGCTTTGCCAAAAACCTGGTATGTTTTAGCTATAGATATTAAAGACTGTTTTTTTTTTTTTTTTTCCAATTTCAATTCATCCTGAGGATAGTTCAGGTTTTGAATTCACTATCCCTGCACTGAATCATGAAGGTCTTGATCAGAGATATGAATGGAAAATACTCCCTCAAGGGATGGCTAACAGCCCAACTATGTGTCAAATTTATGTTAACAAAAAAATCCAGCCACTTAGAAATCAAAATCCTGAACTATAAATATTTCTGTATATGGACGATGTATTATTAGCACACAAAGATAAAAACACATTGCTAGAATGTTATGCCACACTTACAAACTTATTAAAAAATTATAATCTAAATATAGCAATAGATAAAGTACAATTAAATTTTCCAATTAACTATTTAGGAGTTCTATTATCCTCAACCATGGTCCGTCCACCAAAAATTCAAATACGAGTAGATCAACTCAAATCACTTAACGACTTTCAAAAGTTATCAGGAGACATAAATTGGATAAGACCTTATCTAGGTATACCAACAGGAGAATTGGGACCTTTGTTTGATATCCTAAAAAGTCCATCAGATACAAATTCAACTGGCATGTTAATGCCTGAAGCACGTAAGACATTAAAAATCATTGAAACATATATGGAAAATATGCATTTGGATAGAATTGATATAAGTTTGCCTTTATTATTTATTGTACTACCAACAAAAAATATTCCTACAGGACTATTTTGGCAAGAAAGTCCATTATTATGGATACATTTATCTTATTCTCCTAATACTATTCTTACTAGGTATCCTAAAGCTGTAGGACACTTAATACTCAAAGGAATAAAAGCAGCAAAGGGAGTGTTTGGAATTTCTCCCAATAAAATGATTACTCCATATACTATGGATCAAATTGATGAGTTAGCTAATGAGTTAAATACTTGGGCAATAATCATGTGCAAATCTAATGTTTCATTTGATAACCACTTACCATCTAATCCTTTGTTGTCTTTTTGGTCTTTGCATCCTGTAGTTTTTCCAAAAATGACAAGAAAACCACCTATCATGAATGCTCCAAATATATTCACTGATGGGTCAAATAATGGTACAGCAGCAGTAGTTACCCCTGATCAAACTTTTACATTTTTAGTACCCAAACAATCAGCTCAAAAGGTAGAGCTTAATGCAGTATTACAGGCTTTTGTGATGTTTAAAGATTCTGTATTTAATTTATTTTCTGATAGTATATATTTCATGCTATATTATCGCTTGAAGATGCTGGTAGGATTTCCCCTTCCTCTACTGTTTTCCACTATACAAAGTCTAATCTGGGACAGAAAAGATCCATTCTTTATAGGACATATCAGGGCACATACAGGATTCCCTGGAGCCCTTAGTTTGGGCAATGATTTAGCAGATAAAACTACACATGACATACATATTTTCTTTACACTAGACAAAGCTACAAATTTTCATAAATCCTTCCATGTCAATGCAAATACTTTTAAAAAGCATTTTAAAATAAATAAGGAACAAGCTAGACAAATAATAAAACAATGTCAAAATTGTGTGACCTTTTTACCACAAATTAATCTTGGAGTCAATCCTAGAGGACTGATACCTAACCATATTTGGCAGATGGACATCACACGCTTGCCAGAATTTGAACAATTAAAATATTTGCATGTTACAGTTGATACTTCTTCCGGATTTTTGATAGGCTCCCTTCATGCCAGAGAAAAAACTAAAAATATTATAGCTCATTGCTTACAAAATTTTGCCACTGTGGGCATTCCAAAACAATTAAAAACAGATAATGGTCCTGGCTATACCTCTACCTCTTTTAAACAGTGATTTGTACAGACCAAAAAGAAGATGATTTGGCTCAAATCCATAACAGCTGATATCCAGAACTCCAGTTTGGCTATCATTACATCTGTGACAGTGGTTCTCCCACACCTGGAGGCTAATGAAACCAGGATGCTTTTTTCAATATCTATTTTATTATTGCTCTTTCCCACATCATAAAGTTCTATTTTGTTTTTTGAGCTCATACAGACCTGGATTAATGTTTTGCTGATCAGTTCTATTTTTTGTTTTTGACTATGGAGTTTTTAAACATTGCAATGGACATTTCACCTGTAAAAAGTTACAAGACCTTTACTATTATGTTATGTGTTTTATGTATTATATTATGTGTGCACACTTGTGTTTTGTGTTGTATGCTTGTATGTGTGTATGTCCATATATCATATATGATGAACGCTCATGAAAAAATGGATCCAAATATTTTTTTTCTTATTCACGTGATTTGAATGGTTTAATTTAAATTGGGTAAACAGCTGTTGAGGATTGTTTTAATATGTGAACAAAAAAGGAGTTTAACAGATCTGTTTATTTACTTTCAGCTTTCCTTTTCATTATATTTAATAATTCTGTTCAGGATAATGTAAATTGTTCAGAAAATTGCTTTCTTTTAGTGCCTGCTGTAATGTTACATAATTTTTTTCTTTAGCCATCATTGCCAGAATTCCTATCATCATCCCAGTGCCGGTGAAGACAAAGATAAAACCAAACTACAGCTTCTACCATAGCTATCACTGAACTTCTTGCAGAACTTGCCTGGACCAGTATCACAACTGCTTGCAGAACTTGCCTGGACTATGTATCACTTGTACACATTGTGAACTATCTGTTGGTGCAGCGTCTTGTGGTAGTGCCGGGGTATTTTTGCTGATGGTGTCATAGGTGGTGCAATTTTTCCAAAAGGAGCCGTCAATTGGCTTGTTGTATCCTCCTCCCTTCTGCTTGTGATGGTCGTTTAGCTAAAATTTAAGGGCCAAAAGAGGTGAGGCAAAGAACCTCACCCCCCACAGGTACAAAGGCCTATCCACAGGTGTGGCTGTATGCTGGCCAGGTAGTCAATGACAGGTAAGATCCAATTGCAATGGTACCAACCTAAGACAGGAGGCTGACACCTTGAGGTCAGCTCATCCGATGACGGGTAAGGACCATATGCAGTATTGGACAACCTAAGACAGGCACAGTCCCTAAGCCACATGCTTGTTGTTTAATTAAACAGAGAGGGGGAGATGTTGAGAGCCTTAGCTGAAGCAGCCCCAGCAACCAGCTGATTGGTTCACCGCGGCCCTAGCACCAGCTGATTGGCTCCTCTGCGGTGATGCTCATTGGGCTGTTTTCCTGCCCTTTCAGACCACGGAGCTGCTCATTGGGGGACTCTTTTGGCTTTGCCCACATGACCCAGCCAATCGGCCTCAAGAGCGGTTGAGAGGCTGACCGGGAGAGAGCCGGTGGTGGCAGTTGGGCTCTGAGGGAATTCCTGAAGAGCTCGCGTGGTGCGTGTGCATCCAAAAAATAAAGTTTGTTCCTGCTTAATAAGTGGCTCATGAATTGTGCCCAGACAGACTGTGGCAATTGCCAATGCCGTCAGTGACTATCTCACTGTCGACATCCTTATCATCACCATCACCACCTCCATCACCACCACCATCATCACTGTGACCACATTCACCACCATCACCATCACCATCACTACCTCACCACCATCATCATCACCACCAAAACCATCAAAATCATCATCCTCATATCTCCATAATCAATACCTGTATCATCATCTTCTTCACCACCATCATCATCATCATCACCACCATCACCACCATTACCACCATCACCACCATCATCACCATCATCATCCTCATATCTCCATAATTGTTGCCAGCTTCATCATCATTTTCTTCACCATCACCATCTTCATCACCCCCATCATCTTCACCAGGCCTTTTCATTTCCTATTTTAAAACAAGGTGTCACCAAGTTGCCCAGGCTGGCCTCAAACTTGTGATCCTCTTATCTCAGCTTCCTGAACATCTGGGATTACAGGTATGCAGAAAAAAAAGTACACTCCTTGTGTTATGATTGTCAGTTATCTACTCTCTATGTTCTTAGGAGTAACTTACCTGTTAATCCATCATTGTAAACATCAGCTATAATCATAATTTTCTCCTCCTCCTCAACGTCCTCACAGGGATCATCACGGTCCATGTTAACACTGACATCCTAATTATCATCATCAACATGGCTGATGCCTTCAGTAATGATCTCATGTTCAATATCTTTACTCTCACCATCATCACCATCATCACCATTATTATCATCATCATGATCACCATCATCACCATCACCATCACCACCATTATCACCATCACCATCACCACTATCACTACCATCAGCACCATCATCAACTGCTTTTCAATGGTTTTATTGTTTCATCTCAGTAATTCTCAGCTTAGGTGGGATTTGTCAAATTTCTTTCCACAGTTGAATGAATTTTTTAAACTATATAACATGAGTGAAGTTCATTTGTAGACTAATAAAGATATTAACTTCCCAAACATCAAACTGAAATTATTATTCACTAATAATTTATACTGTTTATTTTCCCCTGTACAACTTAAGTTGAAATTCTAATGTACTTGAATCATTCCAAATTAAGGTATAATTTCTTCAACAATCCCAGTGATTCTCAAAATTTAGAATACATAAAGGCCCCATTCCAGTTTTTTAAAATAAAGATTTCTGGGCTCAACCAATAATACAGATTCTTGTATTAGAGTATAAATTCAAAGTTGAAATTCAAAATCCTACATTTTTAAACAATACCAAGGCAATACAGATGCAGGTGAGTTGTAAGAAAGATTTTTAGAATCATCAAGATACATGAATATATTGATCAGATTTGAAAAATAATTTAGTTGCCATAACATAATAGTTTGCTTTTCCAACTTACTGTTTATTCATCCTAATTGTATTATACTAGAAAAATAAATTAAAGACTTTAAAATTTGTTCAACTTTTTAATACTGAGAAATTAGGAACAATGTAAAGGGTGATATTTTGGTTTGCTGAGTCACTAATTCAAATATTTGCACATATTCCATTTTTCTGCACTAAAACATTTAAAAAATAAACAAAAAAGTTGATTCTGTTCAGTAGGCCTTTACAATCTAAAAAGGGAGGGGAGATACAACCATACAGAAGTTAAGTCATGTTACTTAGAGTAAATGATTAAATGGTAAGTAATGAGAAATCAGAGGGGGTATTAGGAGTATGGGGGCAGAGAGGGGGAGGTAAGGCAGACCTTAAGACCAGGTTACAAAAAAGCTGGAGGAGTCATTATGTATTTGAGAGATTATACTTTTGGACTGCCAGAAAGACATGACATCTCAGCAATGCATATTTTGTCTCAGAATCCAGAGATGCCAAATATAATCAAACCCAGACATATATACAGTCACTGATTAGTATAAAAGGGACAAAGCTCTATCTCTAGTTTTAGATCTGAAACTGTACAACTTTTTAAATTCAAAAATTTAAACAAATCTCATCTGTTCTCAGTATTTATCAGAAAATTACCACTTCTAAGGAGGAAAAAAACAAATCTATTGTAGAGTTAAAATAAAGTTATTGTAAATTTAAGTAAAAAAATTATTAAGTTTTATACTGAACAAAATTGCAGGAATTGAAGGGAAACAGTTATGCCCATTCCCATTATGTAGGTGTGTTGGTCAGCTTTTCATCCCCAAGATCAAAATACCTGACAAGAACAACTTGGAGGAGGAAAGATTGATTTTGGCTCATGGTTTCTGGGGTTCAGTCCATGGTCCACAGCTCCAAGGCAGAAACATCAGGTGGAAGAGTATATTGGAGAAAAACTGCTCGGCTCAAGGAGATGGCAGGAGTGGAGAAGTGGGGAAGGAGGAATGGGCCAGGGCCAGATACAGTTTTTTAATCTTTTTTTTTTTTTTTGCTTATAAAACCCTTCCCCTGAACCTTGTTGCATGGGGGATCATGCTTTTACCACAAAAGCTTTTGTAGTACATTCCATATCCAAACCATAACAGCATACCAGATAATGTAAATTCACAAGCTTATAGTGGCAGAATAATAAAGTAATTATCACTGCCTGGATGGGAGGCAACAGGCAGTGTTAAGAACTGTGTGTCTGTGTTTGTGTGGGGGGCTGGGGATGGAACCTCTGGCCTTGTGCACTTTAGGCCAGCACTCTACCACTGAACTATATCACCAGCCCTGTGTTTTTAAAATAGAAGATACCATGACATAAACAATAGGCTGGTTTTTCCCCCACTTACACCATGAAATTACAATTTCTTTTCATGCATTTAATGTGAAATCATGCATTGTTATCTGTGAATAATATTCTATTGGAAATATTTCAAACACTAGTTCTGTTCGGCAAAAGCATTATGCTGGATGAAACATAGTCACCCATGCACATTCATAACCTGTGTTAGCCTTGATAAATTATTCAGTTTGGTTTTAGTTCTATTTAAGACCTAAAAATAAAGTTCTTTCTTTAAATAAATTCCATTTATATCTATGTTTAAATGGTCTTCTACCAAATGACAACTTATCATATTAAAGTAGAAGAATACCAAAATATCCAGTATTTACTAGAATCAACAAAGCCTAACTTTTAAATTTATGGATTTTGAGGCAGCACTTTTTAACTTTTTATATGAAAATAAATTTGGTCTTACAACAGTTGAGCACATACTATTATTGAGAGTTTCCCTGCACCTTTCACCCATATTCCTCTTAGTTATAACCATGGTGCATTAACACATAACCATGTATAAACATTTATATAACCAAGGCACATTTATCAAAACTAAGAAACTAACATGGCACAACACTGTTAACTCAACTACAAACTTCATTTGAATTTCTGCAGTCTTTCCATCGATGGCCTATATTATCCTGGGCTACTATACTTCTTTTATCTTCCTCCTAAGTCTCCTTTGATCTGCGATAGTTTCTTAGTCTTTCCTTCTGGATCCTTTGTACTATCTAGATGAAACATTGTTTCCTAAAGTTATTTAGGTTAAGTCCTTTATTCCATGTCCCTACCAGAGAGGTTATTTTTGAAATACAGTTAGATCCATTTGTTAGTCTGCTTTCCATCCTGGTTAATTTTTAAAATTTGCATGCAAGAAAAATTACTTTTGGGGTATACAGTTCTATGTGTTTTGAAAAATGCAGAGTCATGTAATTCAACAGCATGGCACCAGACTAGCCCATCACCCCCAAACCCCCTTATAAAATGGGGCAGGATTTTTATGCAAACACTTTATCTCTTTAAAAATCAAATATAAAATTGACTATAATAATTATTTCTAGACTAATATTCTTTCACATTCACTACATTTAGTTTTTTTCACAAAATATCATATTCTACTTAAAGGAATCTCCATTTATCAAATTCTAAAATTCTCTCTTGAAGAGATATCAAGACTTAATCACTAATGACACATATAGATCAAATAAATACACTTAGAATCCCAAAACAATTTCCAAACACATCTGATTTCACTCTTGAAACAGTTATTGCAAAAATATTTTTATGCTAATTCAGAGAAAATAAAATCAGAAAATACATACAAAAACAACTTCATAATATAAATCACAAAGATAATATTTTTTATTGTCCAGTTCTCTGAATTTCCCACATCACTGTTCTTTCCTTGAGCTAAGATTGACAAAAGTTGATTATGACTCAGTTCCCCTTTCCTTTAAAAATTTAAACAATTATTTTTCTATTTCTGGAAGCCAGAATGTTTTCATTGCTTTCCTAAATTCTTTAATTCAAAAAGTGAATAAATGAAGGTGAGTCATTTAAAAGAAGGGGTGTCAAAAGACAGACATGCATGAGATAAATTATTTGCTGGTTAAAATTCTAAAGGAGACCTCTTAGGAAGCCAAGACTTGCAGAACCATGGTAGCTAGAAGCCTAAGTTAGTGATTTGGTTAGTCAATAGGTAGAAATCCAGAAAATGCTCAATTGGCAGGCTGGAAAGACTAGCAGGCACCAAGGGATACTTCTTCTCTGTCCATTGCTCCTTAGAATGGTAAGGCAAAAGAGGATTTCTCCTAAGGCCTCCATGAGTTTAAACTTACTAAGTGTTGAACAGAGATAATAATTCTTAATCCTCAATCATATGACCTATCCTCAGAACCCAAGCATTGTTTGTGATCTGATGGTGGAACCATACTTGTAATGTGGAAGTCCATTTAAAAGCTTGAGTGGGGATGGTTTAGGGGTAGTGGTAGAGTGAACCATGAGAAATTATAAGTGAAATTGCATATGTATATGTACCCAGGTGTCTCAAAAATGCCAAGAACTACTTGGGTTTAGATTATGGCTAAAGGGATTGGCGCCTCCATAAATTTATCCAGTTTGATTCCTGGAGATTGTGGTTCCTGCTCTGTGGATGCTGCTTCCCAGAGTAGGTGTCACCAAAGAGAAACTTCACAAGACCACTTGCCACCTGGAATACTAGTTCCATCACATCTGTGCTTCTCAAAACACTCCTTTTTCTGGTTTTTATATATTATGCTGACTCTCTTTCTACAAATCTTTTGTCTACTTAAATCCTTAATCTCTGCTTTTTAAAGGCAGATGTTGCCCTAATGATTTTGGTCTTCAGTCCTTTGTTCTTCCTATACATACTTTATTTTTGGAGTTTCACCTACCATTTTATTAAGTTCTCCAGCATGTAGTGTGATTTCATATTTTTAAAACATGTTGCAATGTTTCCATTTGGATAGATGGCACCCTCCCCAAATTCAGCAAGTATAAAACACACTTTTGTGATTGAACAAAATGAATTACTTTTGTTTTAGTTCTGTCCAACCTAAAACAGCTAATCTCATAGAAATTGATAGTAGGATGGTGGTTACCAGAGGCCAGGGAGAGTAGGGGAGAGGAAAGGATGGGGAAAGTTTCAGATATTAAGTGCCATTTGATAAGAGAAAGATATTCTCATGTGCTATTGTATAGTAGTGTGACTATACAATAATGTACTATACAGTTTAAAAAGATAGAAGATTTAAATATTTTCACCATAAAGGAATAGTAAATGTTTGAAGAAATAGATATGTTTACCTCCATTTGAACATGACACAAAGAGTGTGTGTGTGTGTGTGTGTGTGTGTATGAAAACATCACATGGTACCCCATAAATATATATATATATATATATATATATATATATATATATAGATAGATAGATATCGTTATATGTAGCAGTTATAATTTCCTTAAAAATATATAAAATTATTTTCAATATTGATGTATTCTGTTAAGAATAATTCTCTGAATTTCTTGAAGTCAAAAGACTAAATTAAATCAAAGTATTATAAAATTTTCAAATCTAGAGGACATAGGTAACAATTATAGACATATTAAAACAATTAATTATAGTATAACACAGCAAGCTTAGTAAGAAAAATACATAGGAACCTTGATAATAAAAGAAGAGTCCCAACCCAGCACAGTAAGGAGTCAGAGAAATCTCCAAAGAGATAATCCCCACATTGAGAGATTTGTTGATAGCTTTCAAAACTTCAAGTTTTTTTTTTTAAGAGCACTGGAGTGGGCTGGGTTGTGGCTCAGTGGTAGAGCACTAGCCTAGCATGTGTGAGAACTTGGGTTCAATTCTCAGCACCACATATAAGTAAAATAAAAGGTCCATTTACAACAAAGAGGGAGGGAGGGAGGGAGGGAGAGAGAGAGAGAGAGAGAGAGAGAGAGAGAGAGCATGCACACTGGAGAAGCTAAAATGGTGAGGCATTCTAAAAAGACAGGAGAGAACTAAGCATAGGCACACAATATAGGAATAATTGGTCTTTTCTGGAAATTTTCAGAAGTTTGGAGTATGAGAAGTTAAAGTAACAAAATAGAGCTTGGTGAAAGATGAGATTAGAGAAACAGGGCTACTTCATAAAGTGGCTTTGTATTCCATATTAAGGGTCAAGCCCTTTGGTAGAAGAATATGTCTCAGAATGGAGAAAAGGGGACAGGGGAAAAAAGAAATGGTGGAAAGAACAAAGAGTTTCTTTCCCAAGATTCTAAACACTGTACCAAGGGGTATATATCCAAGTAGGCTGAAAATCACCATGTACAATACTCATCGAAGAACCTGCCTATGTTATACTGGTAAATGTTGTGGAGCCAGGGGGTAAAAAAGGATTGAAGATGTTGGAAAAGATAAAGGCAGAAGCATTTGACATGGTCATATTTAATTGCTGGGAGATCACCAGGTTGCTGTGGGGAGGATAACTATGAGGGGTGATTAGAAGCACAATGACTGAATAAGAAGTAATTCAAGTGACCTGTGACTAGTGTCATAGTAGTGGGTATGGAGAGAAGTCATATTTGAAAAATTTTAAGACAGTAGTTTCTAAACTTCTCTGCACATACTACACAAACTGGCATTCAAAAATCTTAACTTTCTGATTCCAACTTACTTTTCTAGTCCTACTTTCTATTCATGCCCAGTATGACACCAATTTTTTTTGATGATTTCCCAAATATATTTTATACTTCCTTATCCTCTGAGCCCTGAATACTCTACCTATACACTGCAAGCCTACCATGTGCCTTTTTCTGCCAAGCCAAAATCTACCATCTTTCAAAATCTAGGCCTGGCGCCTGAGGGCTTCCTTGGCCACTCTTTAAGAAAGTCTTGGGGTTGGGGTTGTGGCTCAGCAACAAAAGCCCTCACCTACCTGGGTTTGATTCTCAGCACCACATAAAAATAAACAATCAAACAAACAAATAAATAAATAAAGGTATTGTGTCTAACTACAACAATAAATAAATAAATAAATAAAATAATGTCTTCACTTTTTGAAACCATATAGTACTGCAACATTAAAGCCCTTCAGTATCTAGCATTCCCAAAGATGCTCTTAAGTACATTCCTCTCAGGAATCTGGAGAGAAAAACTGTACAACTTTTTTGGCACACTTTCATGGCTGGAAAGAAAAAGAAGAGAAAAAGGAAGCCTGGCAGTGATATTAAAGGTTGAGGGTATGATGGCTGGAGTCGTCTGTCCTGATGGGGTGAAGTTTTTATCAGTGACATCACTTAGAATTGCCAGCACATGGTGATAATAAAAAGACCAGAATATTTTAGTCAGCTTTATTATTTTCAAATTCTTTACACAGAAATTGCCCCTTTATTTCCTGATCCCAGAGTGGACCCAGCTTTAGTTTGCAATCACAAGTGCTTTTGAAATACTGTCAAGTATCTCAATAATTTTGTGAACCAACAGCTAAGAAAATATTCATTACATAGAACATAAGACTGTATCATAGGCTATGGCAGTCAATAAAAGTGTAGTGGCCATGGAAATGGGATCTCATATCTACTACAGAAGCATAAGTGTCCAAAGACCCCAAATGACGTGCGGTGAATCCACTGCTGTGTTTTATCTGAGGCCACCCTGCCAGTGGCCTACTTCTAGATTGTGGTTCAGCACAGAACGGATTCTAAAGCAGGCCCATAACTGCAAGTGGACTCCTCTGCAATTTTGTTTGGAAAACTCATCAGACTTTTCTTAGAACTGCATTATAATAAGACTCTTACTACCCAACTGTAATCCTTCTCTTCTCTCCTCCACAGGGGCCAAACTTGCATCATGGTCTCTTGGCATTCATTGGCTTCTTTCCCATTTACCCCCAGGCGATGACCCAAATAACCTCTTGCATGATTAATATTATGATCAAATCAGACATAATAAAGTGATAAATTTTTAGAATTTTTTCTAATTCATTCTTATGAAATGTGAGAAATAATTTCCCATCATTTCCACCAAAGACAACTTACATGAGTTTCCAAGAGACATATTAACCAAGCATCAAATTTAATGAGGTAAAACAACCTAGCCAGAGAAAACCAAAATGTTCCTGAATTCCTTCATGGAATTCAAATGGAAGGGTTCTACAAAATAAAAACAAAGAAACTGGTTATACTAAATGTTCTATCTACATCATTAAAAGATAGTCAATCCTTAAAGCATCACCTATTTACAGATAGATATCTGATCGTGCAACTTCCAAAGATCCAATGTTTTACAAAACAACAGAAAAATGACACTACAATTGAGTGAAGAAAATGTCAAATACTTGACAGTATTTCAAAAGGACTTGTGATTGCAAACTGAGGCTGGGTCTACACTGGGATCAGGAAACAATGGCGAATTCTCTGTAACTGCACAAAACATTGGGAAAATTGTACATGGGTGTGTCTGGTGAGCATTTTACTGAGAGATACTTTCTCTTGATTCACCTTTTAGATTTACCTGTGTGGGCACTTTGCATCTCATCCTATACCAAGGGAGGAAAGCCTTTGGCTGAGGGAGTGGGAGCTGTAGACAGGTAGGTGTTAGGTGGTTGTTTTGGTAAATTTATTCAAACTAAGAAGGGCATATACTACTTCCATTATTAATAATTACAGTCAAATGACATAATAAGCAATTCCATATGCCAAACATTGTATTAGGTACTTTACATGATTAATCTTTGCATCCACCTACGGACTAAGCTTTATTGGGCCCATTTTTTAGAAGAATTAACTGAGGCTTAAGGAGGTTAAGACTTGTCTAAGTCCCCACAAAACATGTACTCAAACTCTGGTGAGTCGCTACTGCTCTCCTGAGTCCTGTTACCTCCCAGCAGAAGCTGGGCATGGCCCATAGGAAGACTCCCTGAAGGAAGCTGTTTTTATTTCACACATACCCTTCTACAAAGGAAATGATGCTTACTGTCCTTAGTAGAGATTAGTAACCAACATCTGCACCGTAAAATTACAAAAATTAATCACTCAGAATAATAAAGTGTTAGCATACAAAAGAGATTTTGAGATCATCCAGGATAGGGTCTTTATTGAACAGATAAAACTGGTGAGCATTTTACTGAGAGACACTTTCTCTGATTCACCTTTTAGATTTATCTGTGTGAGCACTTTGCATCTCAGCCTACACCAAGAGAGGAAAGCCTTTTGCTAAGGGAGTGGGAGCTGTAGACAGGTAGGTGTTAGGTGGTTGTTTTGGTAAATTTATTCAAACTAAGAAAACATTCCGCTCCCACACCATCCTGTGTTGCCACTAAAAAGGAACAATGAGAGATTTCATCTCCCTCTGGCCTTCAGGTGTTTCCCAGGGCTGTAAAAGGTAGGCTGGAGAGGCTTCTCCTTTTTCTAAGATCTGTGCTGATTTTATCAGCTAGAAGAACATGAAGGAGAAAAGGGAAACAGGGTGGGTGGAAGGGCTCTGCAATTTCTAGGAAAAAAATAAGGTAGTGTTCCTTGCCAACTTTTGCCCCTGCACATACAGCACAGCTTTCTTATGGTTGACAGATAATTACATGTATTCTCAGTTTTAAGAGGAAATCCATGACACTGCTGTCCTTTCTGAAAAATATTTTCTCTCAGGCAGACTGCCATTATTAACAGTAGGTAGGTAAAGTAGCTTTGGGGGGGCATGTTTTTCTCAAGCCAACATTTGATTTAATTTAGGATATTAATGGGCAATAGTAAGAACACAAATATTGTTTTCTGATTGAATAAAGAAAATTTAGTTTTTAGTTTTAAAGTGTAATTGGTGTAAACTACTCCATACTTTTGTTATTCACCTGGGTCATGGGTATCATAGTAAGCAAGTCCATGAGAGTGTAAACACTGAATTGCCAATTAGTTCACTGGCAATTTGTTTTTCAAATAGATAGACCATTTTTGTCACCTCAGACTTTGAGGTCAAAGAAATATAGTATTTATATTTACAAAATATACTATTTTTAACATCAAAAGCCTCAAAGTATATTTTCCCATGAAATACTTAAGATTTTCTTTACAAATGATTAATAATTTTCAAATTTCCTTTGTAATTTTGTATTAATGTGTCAATGTGTGCAAACCCTCTGAAAATCCCTTTGTTGTTCAAAAGTTTACATATCATCTGTGGTTGTTCTTTGAAAGAAAAAAAAAGATTATATGTGGAAATACACCTGAGTTCTGAGTCTATTACTAATTCTTCAAAGTTCTGTTTAGTTGTGTGGCTCATCCTGAGTCTGTTTAATAACTCTGAGGGCCAACTCCTCATAGGGCGAGTATAAGATTAATTGTTGTTATCTCTGCTGGCATGTATTAAGCTCTTATAGTTTTCAGATTAGGACAGTCTTGTTCACCCAGAATCTAGTACCATGTTAGGGATGCAGTAAATAGCAGAAGTTTTCACTCACTCACTCATTCTCCCTGAACATTAGCTTTACTTAATGCTACAGAACACCTTCTGCTCACCCTTTCTGAAAGTACCCACTCTCACTATAGGAGAACTCTCTTCATGTCCTCCTCCCACCACTTTTTGTGCTCTTCAATGGCTTCTTTCCCTCTGCCTTACCTCTAGCTCCTTCCTCACATTCCATCCTAGTCCGTCAACTTCTTGCCAGCACACATTGGATGCTTAATAGTTACATGTTGAGTGAATAAATGAAATAATGTCATGCTTCAGATGCCTCGGGATATGCTTCAATAATGATATTAATCTGATTAGGTCTAAATATCTATCACTAAGTGAAATTTCTCAACTTTGGCAACAAACCTCTATCTACACAAGCATAGCTATAGCAATATGTTCAAAATGAAACTTAAGAAGTCCAATTAAACATAGCAGATTAATCACACACAAGTATTTCCTTTCTGTCCCATTCCTTAGGATGATAGCTAAGAAATTTCCTGAAGGAAAAATATACAAATTTACAAGGACAAAGAGTACAGAAGAGAATACAGTGGTTAACTAAAAATTCCAACAAACTTTTGTAAGAAAGCAGATAGAGGTGAAATGTCTGAATTAGAAGTCAGTATGAATGCAGTATTTTTTTCTCATCTTTAAGGACATTACAATAGTTGATTTTTTTCTTCTTTTTAATTAGTTGTTTCCACAGAGTGCCTTTTTCCTTGCTTTTCTCATTAACCATCTAAAGTTTTCTAAGCATTGATTACTAAAAGAAAGAAGAAAGGAAGATGAGGAGGAGGAGGAGAAGGAGGAGAACAACAACTAATTTGGCCTATAGAACCAAGGAGAGCACAGTTTATGCACTGGCAAGACAGAAACCCAGATAAACTGACAGTGCATAACATATAATGAACTCTGAGACACAGAACCACAGTTCATTATATGTTATGGACTGTCAGTTTATCTGGAACCTGGAACCAGGCCCTGGATCAAGGCCTATGTCCCCCTAGAAAATTAGAAGCTGCTTCTCTAAGAAACTTAACAGCTCCAGGGGGAATGACTTCTCACACTTTGGAGGCACCACAAACAACAAAAATATCCACCACTGACAAGCCCTACCTATGCCCACACTGCTTATATTCAGCTCTTTAATGACCTGTTGCTAAATACCAACATATAGGGATTCGTATTGTGAATATAAAGTCAGAGATTAATAAACAATTGAGGGAAACTTCTGAATATGATAGAATGAAAGGGAAAAAGGTACACAGAGCAAACAGAGCCAATTAAAATAGAAGAAAAATTGTAATTAATGTCTTTAGAAATGAGAAGATGTTATATCCATAAATAAGTATAGGATGCTATGAAAATGGAATAAGCAAAAGAACACTTGGAATTTAAAAATAAGGTACCACAAAAAGTTATCTAAGAATTTGAAGATAATATTAAAGAAATCTCTCAGAAAATAGTCTCCTCACTAGGTAGAGATTCATGGTGGTAGGAGTAAGATGGAAGAAAAGCAACATTTAAAATACAGGATTAAATCAGAAAGACTGACAACTGCCAAACAGGATTCTAAGGGGGAAATGAACAAAAAATATTATAGGAGAAAATTACCACAGAAAAAAATATATAATATCCTCCTAAGAGAAGCACTAAGAGAGAGTGAGAAGTGAAACAAAATATTGTTTTCCTAACAAAAAAAAAATAGTACTATTTGACTTAAAAAAAAAAAAAAAAAAGCTGGGCACGGTGGTGCACACCTGTAATCCCAGCAGCTGAGGAGTCCCAGACAGGAGAATCAAGAATTCAAAGCCAGCTTCAACAACACCAAGGCTCTAAGCAACTCAGTGAGACCCTGTCTCTAAATAAAATACAAAAGAGGGCTGGGGATGTGCCTCATTGGCCGAGCGCTCCTGAGAGTTCTGTTCCTAGTACCCTCCCAAAAAAAGATCTTCAGTTTCTTCCCCCGAAATCTGTCCTTCATTTAGGTGTTCGCTTTCTCTGCCAATAGTATTACCAATTACCTTACCATTTTTTTCTAAAACAGTCCTGCAAGTTATGCTTCTGATGGATCTTTCAAACATCTCTCTCCAACCCTATTGGCCTTGTCTGATCCTCACTCACCTCTCCCTGAAATAGTTCCACAGTCTTATTACTGGTGGCTCTACCTTTGGTCTCTACCAATCCAAACCATCCTACTACAGGCATGCTTTTGAAAGTTGTTCATGCCTGTAGTAACCTCCTGAAAATACTGTTTTCCCTCTGAAACTTTGAGGCTTGATACTGGTAGATAGGTGTCTTCCCCACCTACCTTGTTTCCAATATTATTTCCAAACAACTTCATCCCCCCTTCTTCCTTCAAAACTGCCAGATATTCTGAAGATTATTTCATCTGACCACACTAGCCCATACTGTTCCTCTTGACTGTCATTTGGCTAAGACATGACCTCGCTTCACTGAAATTCTAGTACCTGGCTTACTGTCTTCCTCTTTTCCACTACTTGTACCACATTCTCGGCAATTTTAGTACCCATCTTTAAAAATAATAATCCTCTTCCTCATACTGTGACCTCCCAAATTCTTAATTTCCTCAACACACACACACACACACACACTCTCTCTCTCTCTCTCTCTCTCTCTCTCTCTCTCTCTATATATATATATATATATATATATATATATATATATATATATATATATATATATTGTTTTTTCTATCTGGACCACCTACTGCCATGGTTATACTCTGGATACAGTCACTGCTACTCTCTACCATAAGCTCCTGCCTCTCCAGTCCCCTTCCAGTTCACCCAGCCTTTGTGACATCTTAACAAACACCTTTCTATTAAAGATCTCCTCTTCTTTTTCACCCCTCTTTACCCATCCTTTGTGAAACATCATGTTTCAGAACTATAATCACTCCCTGAAAACACTTTAACTGCTTTGTTCCTCTTTCTCTCCATCCAACTGTCTACTTGTATAATCCTAAATAAACCTTACTCTGGGCCTAAATCCACATAGCTAAACTCTTCTCCAGAAATGGAAAAAAACATGAAAGAACAATGCTAATTGGTTTTACCCTATAACCAAAAATATCAAATGGAAAGCACCATTGCCAATTGGCTCTTCTGATTTCTCTAAAAATTCTGTTTTTCTATCTCTAAAATGCTTATTTCTCTATTACCTTTTCCTCCAACTTATAATAACCTATTCCATTTTTCTGCAGATGATCTTGCCTTTCCTTCATACCTCATATAGAAGCAAGAAACCACATGGCAAGAATTACCTACATCAATTTCCTATAATACTCTCAATCCAGCTACATTTGAATCTATGAACAATGTGCTCTCTATTAAAATAGAAGAAATGTCCTTACTTCTATATAGGCCACCATTTTTGCTATTTAAGATCTGCATTTCTCAAATCATATCTAATCTCTCCTAAATCTTCAAGTTGTCTTTCAAATATAGCATTACCATCAGCAGAAACACATTTAATATCACTCATCTAATACAAAACAAAGTGACCTTGACCTTACATTTCCTTCCAGCTCATATCCCATTTAGCTTCTCCTTTCACTATAAAACTTTTGCAAAAAGTTACCTCCGATTCTCTATGAAGTCTATTTCATTATAGTTTCATTCCAGTTTTTCTTCATATTTATTATATAGGAAAGGAAACAAATCTAATTGTTAAGCTTGAACCTTAACCTCTTGGGCTCTGATTCATATTCCATGATTTACTATCAATAAATGCAATATAACTTCTCTGTATCTTGGTTTCCTCAAGTATAAAATGAAAATAATCAAAGTAACTATCTCATAAGATTATTGTGAGGATTAAATAGCACATATGAAAGCATAAGAATACCAGGACTGTAGAAATAATTCAATACATGTTCACTATTATGTTCAACAAGAACCTTGTTTCATCTTACCAAATCCAATAATGAAGGCTCTTCCTTGTCTTAGTTCTCAAGAGGCAGTAGACAGAGTTCACAACTCACTTCTATTCATGGATCCTGTGACATCACACTCTATTGGGTTTCTTCTACTCTACTGGTTGCTGATTCAGGATTTGATGACTGTTTAACGTCTAAAACTTAGAATATTCAGCCCACCCTTCTTACTATCTAAACTCTTCCTAGGTATTCTGATCAAGTTTCATGTTTTTAAATACCATCTATGTGCTGATGTTGCTCATATTCATTTCTCCAATCCTGGCTTTCTTCTGAGCATCAGACACATATAATTAACTACCATCTCCACTAGGATATTAAGTTGGTACTGAAAACCTAACAAATCCAGAACTGAATTCTTAAAGACCTCCCTCTTTCTTCATCTTAGCCCATAAATCTGCTCTATTAATCTTTCTGTTTCTGTCATAATTATCATTATTTACATAGTTATCAGGCCAAATAACTAGAAGTCATATATCTGATTCTTCCTTCTTCTCAAACTGTTATCCAAATAATAGCAGGCCTGTTTGCTTCATCTCAAAAATATAACTCAAATACATCTCTACTTCTTATTACTGCTGCCATCTTAATCCAAGTTATCATGATCTCTTTGCTAGATGATAAAAAAATCTTCTAAACATTTCCCTCCTCCCATTCTCCCCTCCTCCCAATTAAGTAATTTTCTTCAGAGCAGCCAATGTAATCTCAAAGAATAAACCAGACCTTATCAATTCCCTGTTTAAAATCTTCAGAGGCAATTACAATTAAATCCAGGCACAGTGGTGGACAGCTATAATTCCAGCATCAAGGGAGGCTGAGGCAGGAGATCACAAGTTTGAGGCTAGCCTCTGCAATTTAATGAGGCCTAAGCAACTTAGTGAGACAATGTCTCAAAATAAAAAAAAAAGTAAAAAGGGCTATGGATGTGTCTTCGTAGTAAAGCACCTGTAGGTTCAATCCCCAGTACTAAAAAAAGAGAAAGAATAAAATTCAAACTACTGATATCTATTGATCTCAGGATAATACCTCTCTCTCTCTCTCTCTCTCTCTCTCTCTCTCTCTCTCTCTCTCTCTCTCTCTCTCTCACACACACACACACACACACACACAGAGTTATATAAAGCCAAAATTGCTTTTATAGAGAAAATGCACATATATTTTTTAACAGAAAAATATTGCTACCCTGAAAAATTCTACATTTTCTCTATAAAGGGAAATTTACTCAAATAGAATGATTAACTGGAAGTATCATTATTTTAGGAGTTCTAAGAAATATGGTCAAGGGTCACAAGGGCCAAAAACATAGCTCAGCATAGCTCAGTGAGTGTGAGGCTCTAGGTTCAATCCTTAGTACCGCACAAAAACAAACAAACAAACTAAACCAAATCTCACCAACATTTTGACTAAAACAAACCCTACTGATTGCTAACAAATTGTTCTATGCTTAGAAGTGCATTTTTCTAAAGTTGTGATTACATGAATACACTTAAAAAAATTCTGTTGTCCTTGCATTGTTCAACATACTACCTGATCACCAGAAACTTGGCCGGTGACTAATCTGGAAAAAAATATGGAATATATTCTAAATAGAAATCACTTTCAAATGAATAAATTTTCATATCTGTCTCAGGCCCTAAAAAAAGATAACAGGCTTTTCCTAAAAAGTATATTTAATAAAATTTAATACAAATTGTGTGCTATTTTAGTAATCACTTCAACTTTTATACTTAAAATGTGTTTATGAATAAGATCTGTGATTTCAACCTCAGCAACATAAACTTGACAATTAACCTTTCAATATTAAAAAATAATGCAATGACAATCCCAATTTCAAAGCTAACAAAGAAGTACAATTAATGTATAAGTATTTTTACAAAGTAAAGCACAATATTACTAAGGTCTCAAGATGATGACACATCAATTTAAGATGCAGAGCATAAAACAATGTATTTAGATTTTCCTTTGGAAGTCCCAACTCTTATATCTGTAACAAAAGAAACTTTTACTCAGTTATTTAAAATATCAAAAATGGGAAAAGTATACTAAAAGACATCAACAAAGACTGTTTTTGATTATTCTTGGTTTCTAACCCATTTAGAAAAGCATGCAGTTTAGAAATGCATATTTAGACAAATTAATCTTAATGTTATGTTCTTGAACATAAACATCAGCAAACAATATAGAGTATGAAATAATACAGGAAAAAATTTCGGTTTTATGGGTATTACAGTGTGGTTTTAATACAAGCTAAACATAAGCAAAATTGTTAGATTTATCATGCAAAACAATATGCCAAGATCAATCTTAAAAGAAAAACCAAAACATAAAAAATACCTTTCTCAATTAATCATTTAGACTCCATATAAAATACAAAAATAATCACATCAAGTACTAACTTGCTGATTGAGAGGTAAAAAATCTTTTTGATTTCAAAATTAAGTAGCTTTAGGTAAAAGCATAGTATTTTCCACATATACTATCTTTCCATTTTGCACAGAGTTCCAAGGCAGAGATTGCTTCTGGCTTTATGAATTACCAGAGATGACCTGTGTGGCTGACCTATCACAGGTCTTTTATTCTTCTTTCCTGATAGATCCTTAGCTTCTTTGGGAGGTGGCATATGAATTGGTTTCCATGGAATTGAATTACAAAAGGCTGGTTCTGGATAGGAAGTTCCACTGTAAAAACCTACAATCATTGAAAAATCAGAACAAAACAAAACAACTAAACTTCTTGAGAACAATTACTTATTTTAAAATTCCTAGAAAATGTTAAACTGTCAAAAAGGCGAACTCTCACTGACACACCAAGCTAATCTGAATACTTTTAAAAAACTAACACTTTCAAATATAGCAATGTAGTAAAAGATAATTCTGAGAAGCCAAAAAATAGTTAAAACATATACAAAAAATAATGCTGAGAACCCAAATAATATTGTTAAAATCTATGCAAATAATAATACCTGCAAAGTTTTTAATATGGAATTAATTTCAGAACCATAAAATTGAATAAAACCTTCATTTTCTTAACCCTGTCTAGGAAATGACTTATTTGTGAACTAGTTTCCCTTGTCAGAGACTAAAATTTACAGAAAAATTTATTTTGCTTATACAGTTAAAGTGAATCAAGATTTTTGTTTAGAACCAGGGAATTTTGATTTATTGTTATTCAAATTAATAAGATTTCACAGAATCAGTGTAATTTTATTACTAATTAGAGAGCATCTTTTGATGAACATACTGTTTAAAAATTGTGATGCCTGACAATAATAACTATGTGAAGGTAGAACATTCTGTAAATTATCTTCCAATCCTTTGGTCATTATAGGCACACAAATTCCTTTATTTCATAATTTATAAAAATGATAGGATAAAGAATAAAGACTTAAGGGAAGTACAGCATGTAGACAAATATGATGCTTATTAGAATGAAGGGAAGGGATGGGGATAGGAAAAGAAAAAGAGTGAAATGAATTTAAAATAATTTTCATATGATGTATATAATTGCACCATCATGTACATCCATAAGAATGGTATGTCCCATATTTGTTTAGTTATATCAAAATGAATTCTACAGTCATGTGTAACTAAAGAGAACCAATAAAATAAAAAAGAATTAAACTCATTTAAAAAGCAAAGTAATTTAATAAAATAGTCCATTGTTTTAGCAATTAATTTCTAGTCAATATGTATATTCCCAACTAAAGTCTTAGCTTTACTATCTAATCATTAGGTTAAAATCACTGCTTATTGACCTTTTTTTTAAGCAAGAAAGAAAGAGTGAAAGGGAGGGTGGCAGGGAGGAAGGTGGGGGTAGGAGGAGGAGGAGAAGGAGAACGAAGAAGCCATCCTCAGTAGCTAAAATGGATAATGGATGACCTCTATGACATATAAGAGAGGCCTAATCCTGACAGCAGGAATGTGTCTTTCAGACCCTGGCAGTGTCAACACACACTTCACCAAGATGGTCAAAACAAAGTCTGGAATATGTTCCATTGTGTGAACAAAACAGAATGGGAGTATTTTTAATAATAAATCATTTAAACAAGTGAAGGCAGCTGTCATCAAGGTATGAGCTTTCAACCTAAAGCACAACGAAAAACATGCAATGCCATTTATCATCAGACCAAGCCTAAAGGCCAATTGGTTCTGTTAGATCATGTGCTATCTATATCCCACCCTGTAAAAATAATGTGCCAAAGACACTGGAAGCTCTGCCTTAGAGAAGGTTAGAAAAAGGGTAGGCAAGATGAACCATTAAAAACATCCTGAGTAAGGCTTTTTCATCCAAGAATGTAAGAGCACTACCAGGGATGCTAGCAATTGAACCCAGGTCTGTATGCATGCTAAGGACATGCTCTGTGACTGAACTACAATTCCATTCCTGAGAATTTAACTTATTTCCAAATGTTAGAAATCATTGCTTAAAAGTGTAAGTTTGCAGTTCTACAACCATTTTATAAGTTTCTATTTCTGTGAAAAAGAAACAAAATGTATAAAATTTGCTTTTGCAAACCATACTTATGTAAGCCACATAACATTAAAACTAACTTGTAAGTTTTCCATTGGCATACCCATAGCTCTTTACAGCTGGACGAGGTTTACTTTTTGCATTTTCCAACCATTCCTTAAAATTTTTATCTGCTATTTCCTTTTTCTCTTGTAATTTGGCTTGCCGTTGTTTTTCTTTTTCCTTAAAATGACAAGACCAAAGCATTCCCAAGGATATTCTATAACTAAACTTTCCATTCAAATTCTACTGAGTCTTTTCTCCCAGTTGTTTCCTCTCTCAATGGCTTACTGGCCACAATATTGAATTATATTTCTATAATTTGAGAGTAAAATTGAACATGATCAGGGATGTGATATTAATGTGTCTTCCTCTAAACAATAAGATATCAAACCCAAGAAAAAGAAAGGAATCCACCTTCTTTTTAAAGTAATTTTTTATACAGTAACATGACTAGATAAAAGTATATTGAAAAAATATTTAAAACAACTAACAATAATTTTGAATATGACTGAAAAATATATAGGCTTATTGAAATTACTCAATGTAAGGAAACCAAAAATACAAATTCATTTTGAAGCTTAAAGACAGCATAATATAAGTAAGGATAGTTTCATATCTTTATGCTATGATACGGTCAATTTTCTAATCATATACTTTTTTCTAAAATATAGTTGGCACCTATGAACACCAAAAACATATATTCTAACTGGCTACTTTAATAAAAATACCTTTTCTTTCTTCTTCTTCTTCTCACATTCTTCAGCAATTTTTTTCTTTAACCATTCTTGATATTTTTCTTTTGCTTTTTCTTGCAAATGTTCTTTCTCTAGTTCTTTTGCTGCTTTCCCCTCCATTTCTTTATTCATTTTTTGTTCTCTTTCTTTCCTTTTCTTAAATAAAAATAGAAATTTTAATTGAAATACCTGTAATTATTCTCACATAAGGAAGGATTGTTATATGCAATAATTTTCTAAACTTCTATTATTCTTAAAATAAGTGGTGTAACAGTGGTTGGCACAACGTGGTTTATGAGAATATATAACATGAGAATATATAATTACCTGTTCAATGTCAATAACAGGTAGTTACTGCTTGGCTGTAAGTTTCATTAGGACACTGACAAAGATCTTGCTCACCAACATATACCTGCGACTGGGATAGTACTGAGTAAATAACAGGTGCTCAATAAATACTGTTTAAATAAATTAGTGAATAAATATTACTATCTGTTAGACTGCTGAATCCTAGTATTTTTAATGGATGTTTACCGTCATGTATATAAACATTTCCTAGATAGACAATTTGTCAATACAAATACTTGGATAAGTATTCACAAAAAGTGTGTTATAGAGTTCAAATGAATAATGCCTGCTGAAGATTGCATATAAGGACATAATTGGGCAAATATTTAGGTATACTGTTTTATATAGATCAGAGGTTTGCAAACAAGGCTAAATGTCAAATTCGGCCCACAGGCCATCTGTATTTGTAAACAACATTTTATGTAAGTATGGCCAACTCATTTTGCTTATACATTTGTATATGGTTTCTTTTATTCTACAATAGCAAAGTTGAATAGTTGCCACAGAGACTGCATGGGCAGAAAACCTGAGATGTTTAAGATCTGGCCCTTTTCAGAAAAAAAAAAATAATTTTTGACATAGAATATAACTCAATGCTTTTCTTCTCCTTACTCAAATGATAACCTACCAACTGTAGTTAAATTTTAAATAAATAATGGCATGGAGAGTTCACTTTATCAAAGTTTTAGAAATTAACCTGAAAGGTATAAAAGGAATATGGAATACAAATGTATATACATGTCAGTTTTCATGGAGAAAAGAAAGATGATCCCAAAAGAGAAATTCCTTCCCTGAAAGTATCTTGTAAAATACTGTAATATAAATTAACACCCAATTAATAAACATCAGTTACATACAATATATGTCCTGTTCAGTGCTGAGCAGCACAAGCAAGTCTTGAAAATCAGGGCTTGCACCATTCCTCAAGTTGATATATTTCTTTCTTGCCGTGCAGCCAATAGCTGTGAAAAGGAATCTTTTCATAACAAAACCTCAGTAGCCAATGGAACAATAATGGGTTTTAATTACTCCTCACTGACAGAAAATCTACAAACTGAAAATGGTCTTGGAATATATCTCTCTTAATCTGTATGATTTATGACTCTTCTGCCTAACCTCACCAGCAAGAAATCATCCAGTCCCTACAATGTTTTCAATGACAGAAACTAACACTTCATTGGTATCTATATCTCACACTATTCTATGTACTTTATTATACATATGGACCATCAGTTGATTTTTACAATCCCAGTATGAGGTAGGTACTATTATTATCCTATTTACAAAGGAGGAAAGGAAGGCACAAGAGGGTAAGTAATTTGTCTAAGATCACACAGTAAGTAGTAGATCACTATAGATCACAAAGACTTCAAAATGGAGGAATGCTAAAAATAATGTTATGCCAAAAATTTTAAACCAAAGTGAAATGTCAAAACTTCTTAAAACATACTACTTCTCAAAATTAATTCAAGAAGAAATAGTATCTGGATAACCATTTATTATAAAAAATTCAAAATTTAAAAATTTACCACAAAGTACTCTAGCTTCTGATAGCTTCATTGATAGTTTGCAATGTACATTTAAGGAAGAAATAATACGAAATGACTACACAAATTAATTTTATGTTACAAGATAATATCAGAAACAAGGCAAGATAACTGCTCTATAGCCCAAAATGTGAAATAATTAGAAATGCATGTAACAAATGATGCATAATACCATCATTAAAAACTAAATAAAACTGATGAGAAATAAGAAAAATAAATGGAAAGAAAAACATATTCATAGATTTTAAATTTGATATTACTAAGAGCCATTTTCTCCAAAACGATCTACACATTTAACAAAATCCCAATAGTGCCAGGCAATATTCAAGCAGGCATAATTAGCAAATCTGATAATCAGATGCTGAATTACATATAGAAAGGTGCAAAGGAACTAAAATAAGTTTGGAAAAGAAGACAAAAGTTGATTTATATATCTATTTTTTAAAAACTATAAGTTCAATAATTATAGAGCTGTAGTAACAAGTTATTACTGCTGACACAGGATATAAATCAATAGAAGAGAATAGAATTCAGAAATAGATCTATATGATGTGTGTGTGTGTGTGTGTGTGGGTGTGTGTGTATCGTCAATTGATTTTAAACAAAGTGCCAAGGTAATTTGATAGGGAAAGGATTATCTATTCAATTAACAGTGGAACAATTGAATATATGTATGCAAATGAATGAACCCCAACCTTTAACTCAACCAGATATTAAAATGAACTCAAAATAAACATACAGGTAAAGCTGAAGTTATAACTTCTAGAAGAAAACGATAAATATTTTATATACTCTTGAATTACACAATGTTTCTTAAATAAAGACATACAAACCATAACCATAAAAGAAAAAATTAAATATGGAATATTGTCAAAATTTAAAACTTGTGTTCTTTAAGTTGGGCACAGAGGTGCGTGCCTATAATCCCAGGAGGCTGAAGCAGGAGGATCACAAGTTCAAGGCCAGCCTCAGCAACTTAGGGAGGCCCTACAAAATTTAGCAAGATTGTGTCTCAAAAAAAAAGGATGGGGATATATCTAAGTGGTAAAGTCTACATGGGTTAAATCCCCAGGGAAGGAAGGAAGGAAGGAAGGAAGGAAGGAAGATCATTCTGCTCTTTAAAATATAGTATTCAGAAAAATTAAATGGGCCATGAGTGATGGCATACACCTGTAATCCCAATGACTCAGCAGACTGAGGCAGGAGGATTTCAATTTCAAAGTCAGCCTCAGCAATTTAGCAAGGCCCTCCTAAGCCACTTAGTAAGAACCTGTCTCAAAACAAAAAATAAAGAAACTGGCTGGAGATGTGACTCAGTAGTTAAAAATCCCTGGATTTAGTCCTTGGCAAAAAAAAAGAAAGAAAAAAAATTAAATGGGAGAAAATATTTGCAATGCATTTATCTGACATTGGACTTGTGGTCTGAATATATAAAGAATTCAAAGACTGGGGATTAGCTCATTGATAGGTGCTAGACTAGCCTGAGTGAGGCCCTGAGTTCAATCCCCAGCACCACATTAAAAAAAGAAAAGAAAAAGTGAAGAGAAATGTACAAAATTCACCCAGTGTCACATGTACCTATATTCCCAGCTACTTGGGAGACTCAGACAAGAGGATCACCTGACAAGCCCAGGAATTTGAGGTCAACCGGGATAACAAAGTGATATCACCGAAATCCTCATCTCAAAAAAAAAAAAAAGAAAAAAGAAAGAAAAGAAAGAATAATTCCTACATGTCTTTTGATGGAGAAAGGAGACTTGTTGAGGACTGAACCCAGAGCCTGCTAAGCATGCTCTCTGCCACTAAGTTTTACTCAACCGTGAATTCTTACAAATTCTTATATCTTAATAAGAAGTCATATAACCCCTTCAAAAAATGGGCAAAAGACTTAAACTGACACAAAACAAATCCAAAAGAAGCTAACAACAAATGTAGCTCAGTTGTAGAATGCTGCCTACTATGGTCAACAAGTATAATAAACTGAATTATGTCCCTTCACCTCCTATGTTGAAGGCCTATCTCCCAGTGTGAGGAGATAAAACCTTCCAATAGTAAATCAAACTTTAATGAGGTCTTAATCCAATAAGACTGAAGTCCTTTAAAGAGGAAAATACACCAAAGATATGTGTGCACAGAGAAAAAGCCAGAAGACAAGCCATCTGCAGGCCAGAGACCTAAAGAGAATCCAAACCTGCAGACACCTTCATCTTGATTTCCAGTCTCTGGGATGTGAGAAAATTTTCTGTTGTTTAAACCACCCAAGTCTGTGGTATTTGGTTATGGCATCACTGAAAGACTAATACAATGAGCTTATAAAAAGATGCGAAACAGCATTAGATCTCATGGAAATGAAAATTAAAACAATGGCATATACTATACACACACTGGAAGAACAAAAATGAAAGACTGACATTACCAGGTTTGCCAAAGATGTAAAATATTTGGAACTTTTATACAATAGTCATAAGAATATAAATTGGTATAAGCACCTTAGAAAATACTTTGGCAATTTCTCATAAACACATTCTTACCACATAGCCCAGCAATTCAGCTCCTAAACATTTACCCAAAACAAATGAAAACAAATGTCCACAAAAGACTTGTATATAAATGGTCAGATAATTTTATTCATAATATCTCCTAATGGAAAACAATCCACTGACCATCAACTAGTGAATGGATAAACAATTTGTGCTATTCCATGGGAGACTACTCATCAATAAAAATGAATTAACAATATATGAAATATCAGGATATATTTAAAAACAAAAGAAGTCCAACACAAAGAAGTCCAACAATTCTTTAATTCTGCTTTTAAGAAAGTATAGAAAGTACAATCTTATATACAGAATAGAAAGATAACCAAGATATTTAGAGCTGGGGCTGGCTATGGGAAGGGGAATGGGGGTTGGATGTGAAGGGAACTTTCCGGAGTGATGAAAATGTTGTATTATCTTGAGTGTGGTGCTTATTAATCATACAGGTACGTACATCTGTCAAACTCATAAACTTAAAATAGGTGTATTTTATTGCACAGCAGGCAGTCAGAATAGTCACTGCTACTGAGAGAGCAGTCAGCCATTAAGTGGCTTCGGATTTTCTAGCACACTGGTTCTATATCGCAGAGGACAATAATTAATCTTCCTTTTCTAAAATGGTGCCCTGAAAGAACCTTTGTTTCTTACAAGTAAAAGAAATGAACAACTGGCTACTTAAAGTTTTTGATTTTCTATTTTAATTCCTCTAATAGGGCCTACTTGGCACATAGAAAAAGCTAAGTAAACATTTGTTGAAAGCATGAATGATACACTGATAACAGTGTTATCAATCATACACCTTATTGATTTGAATTAAGTCTTTCAAATAAAATATCAGTGTGTTTTGAGAATTAAAAACAATTTTATTTTTAAATAACTTTTTAAAACACTGAAAGTAGAGGCCTTTTTCAAAATTTGTATTAATGTGTAAAAAAATTAATCTGGAAAATAAATAGCATAGCAACACAAATATTAAGTGTACTCAATGAGATAAGCCATTTGTTTTAAAAGGATTTTACAATTTACAGTCATATTAGAAGAAAGCAATCTTACTAATGTATACATAAATTCTTTTGTCTGATTTTTTGATAAAACACAGTGAAAATGACTTAGAGAAAATAGCAGCCCAAGATAACAACTAAAATGAAGCTGGAGGCAGCAGAGGACCACACACCATGAAATGTAAACAGAAAGCTAGATGCCAGACAGGAAGAGAAGAACCAGGAGAGCAGTCTTTACAAATACAGGTAAATGTAACTAAGGCTGAATAAGAAATCTGATAGTTTTTAAGGAAAAAAAAAAAAAGGAGGGATCAATTATTCTTTAACATGCACAAGAATGCTGCAGAATAGGTAAATTAATTTTTCAGGGTTCATCTCTGAATCATTTTCTACCTTATGGAATCTTGCTTTCAATAATTAGTGATTTATGTCATGGCGAGCCACCTACTCCAAAAGAATTTTTTCCTCAAAAATAATTGGATTAGGTCTACTACCACTAACTAAAACAGTGAATATATATCATGTATCCCTCAGAAGTATCTTACATTCTTAGAAAAACAACAATTATGTTTGATTGGCATGGTAAAAATTAGCTTAATGAAGTTAGAAGATAAGAGAAAGCTTCTAGAGGAGAGAGCACACCATACATGGAGAACTATTTTCATATAAACTTCAAAAAGGTGTCAACCAAAATTTTGTAATGGTCATATAGACTTATTTTTATTGTGACATTTATTCAAAGTACTCTTTTGGGGATGAAGTAAATAAACACAATCCATAGTAATTGATTTCTAAACAAACACAATCCAAGTAAGGATCAAATACTTTTATGGTTATAATACACACACACATACACACAGACACCTCTCTAACCAATTTCCTTCTTCTAATGCCTGGATGATGACGATTATGTTATCTTCAACTTACTGAAATTATTTGATACTCATAATAATATCACTTGGCATCAGATTCAACAATAGGTAAGGACAAAAACTATAATTAAAAATTTAAAACTTTTTCCTATAATTTGAGCATTTATCTAAATTCATAGTTATATTTTAATAATAAAATCAGTATCATTCTAAACATACAAAATCACAATTAAAAAAAATGATAGCAGAGTAAATTTTTTTTAAATGGGGGTTGGGGGGCAGTATTAGGGATTCCACTGAAGCCCTCGTGCATGCTAGATAAGCAGTCTATCACAGAGCTACACCCTCCCCTAGACCTTTTTTCATTTCATTTTGAGTCAGGGTCTCAGAAAATTGCCCAGACTGGCCTCAACTTTGTGATTCTCCCATCTCAGCTTCTGAAGTAGTTGGAGTCAACAGGCATGTGCCACCATACCCAGCTATTTTAAAATTTCTAATGTGTCAGGTTGGGGTTGTGGCTCAGTGGCGGAGCACTTGCCTTGTACATGTGAGGCACTGAGTTCGATCCTCAGCACCATATAAAAATAAATAAACAAAATAAAGACCTTTTTTAAAAAAAATTCTAATGTGTGATCCAACATAAGAATGTATTAAAATTGAAAGTAGGGATATGAAGGAGAGCTCAATGGTTGCATGCTAGCCTAACATGCTTAAGGCCATGGGTTCAATTAGCACCACAAATTAAAAAGTAATAATAATAATAACAACAACAACAACAAGAATAAAATTGAAAGGAAGAATAGGAATATAGCTCAGTGGTAAAACCCAGCATGAGTGAAAACCTAGTTTTGATCCCCAGCACTGCAAAAAAAAAAAAAAGAAAAAAGAAAATTCATTCACTCATTCAATTAACAAATGCTTACTATATACAAAGAATTATAAACCTTGTAATGGATAAAAAATAATATAAAAAAGAATTCTTGTTCTTAAGGATCTTAAAATTACCAGAAAGCAAAGGGATATACATACTACAAAATAGCCATTTTTTTCTTTTTTATAAAACACACAAAATACAAAGCATCATATGATAAAGTGCTATAAAAGTTAATATAAATTGAACAAAAATTCACAGGAAAGAATCTCTAACATGTGAACAGCCAATCTGCATGAAGGAAATAATCTGAGTTGGATGACAAATGGAAAAGTAGAACAGAGGATATGATGAGATCCCATCCTGATAAAATATCATATGTAAAAATTAGGAAATGAAAAATAGTAAGAAGATAAGTATTCTCAAAATTTCTCAAGAATACATACTCTTGAGGCCTGGGCAGTACAGCCGAAAGCTCAAGATTTCTAGGAAATTTATTTGTATCTTAAAAATAATGTAAAAAAATTTAGTGCTCTCTTAGTATATGCAAGGCCCTGGGTTTGATCATCAACACTTTGAAAAATAAAATAAAAATAAAACTTACAGTCTACTTCTTTATATACCTATGTTTGCTTTACTATAAAAATATAACATTTTCCTCTCAAAAAATTTCCAGTAAAACTAATACTCCAAGAAGATGGGGGGCGGCTGTGATTATCTTGTGTGTGCTCCCTAAATAATCCCAGTAAAAAGAAACAGCATAGAATAAAGAGAAAACAGATGGTAGACGTGGCTGAAATGCTACTTTGGCTCAGGGAATAGAGTGGAGACTCCTTAACCAGTCAGTCTAGAGTTGTTAAAATCTCAGTCAGAAGATAGTACAGGTGTGGAACATGAAAAAATTTTTTTAGACTTAAGGAATGACAGTCAGATCTATTCAACAAAGATTAATCTGGCAGAGACATACAGGAAGGGTTTATTCATTTGACAAATATTCCTGGGTACCTCTAATGTATGGTAATGGAAAAGCTATTGGAGAACTGAAAAAAAAGAAGCAAAATTCCTGATCTTGTAAGAACTTATATCCTAGTGTGGAGAAGTAAACAATAAAGTTGAAAGAAGTAATGAGACCATTCAGAAAATAAAAGAGAAGCAGCAATTATATATAGTAAAGGAGGGGATGTTTTGGAGCAACAGAATTCTTATTATTCTTAGGTGACTGAAGACACAGTAGAAGTAATAGAAATAAAGGAATAATAGGAAAGAGTCTATGAAGAGGAATAGGGCAAAGGTACTTTTTTTTAGGTGTACACATTTGGAGTTGCCTGCTGACCTAATGGATAGAAATCCAAGACTCAAAAAATTCAAGTCTAAAGATTCAGACTTGGTAGGGCTGGTGTCATAGCTCAGTGGCAGAGCGCTTGCCTAGCACATGTGAGGTGCTGGGTTCCATCTTCAGCACCACATAAAAATAAATAAATACAATAAAGGTACTGTGTCCATATACAACTAAAAAAATATATTAAAAAATATTTAGAATTGCTGAATGCAGGCAGACACTAGTAGAGGTCACAGGGACAGAAAAGAACAAAATTAGAGGGCATCCAGGCTCTGTAGTGCATGCCTTTAATCCCAGTGACTCAAGGGGACTAAGGCAGGAGGATGGCAAGTTAGAGGCAGTCTCAGCAACTTAGTGAGACCCTGTTTCAAAATAAAATAAAAAGGGCAGAGATGTAGTTCAGTGGTAAAGTATGCCTGGGCTCAATCCTTAGTACCCAAAACAAAAGAAGAGTAAAGGGCAAAGGGCAGAAGACAGAGACTTGATAAATATTCATGAGGGTAGGGGTAAAAAACAAAAGCAAAACCCCAAAGAAGAAAGAACCTAAGAGAAATATAAGAAAAACCTAGCTAAGGACTAATTGGAAGAAAGACTTTGAAAAGAGATGTTAGGATATGTGCATGCATTTTTTTCCTTTTTACCTGTTCATTCTTTTTCTGAACCCATTCCTTGTGCTTTTCTTCAGCAATTATCTTTCTTTTTTCACGTTCTTCCATTTTTTTTCTTTTTTCTAGTTGTTGATTTAATTCCTGTGGATTTCATTTAAACAAAAGGCAATGTTTAATGGAAGTACCCAAATCACATATTTTAAAAAAGGCTGAGCTTAACCAAATTAAACAAGAATATAGTTTCCATTATAGAATATATACCACTACTGATAATAACTTACTTAAGTAACTAGTCTACAATGAAAGAAAGCATTGGTAAAAAGTATAAGTCATTTTTTAGAAATGCAAATAATTGCTTGGCAGCAAAACACTAGTTTCTTAGACTAAACTTCAGCTAAATTACCCTCATTGAAATCAACTTTCCCACACATAAATTTTGGCACCACTGTAAGCTACTGGCAGTAGCTCAAGAGAATTGCAACTTTTTTTTTACAGTTATAAAAAGCTTCAAGATTCTTGCTGAAGATAAAGAATAGGAATTAAGTAATCCCTAAATTAAAATTTTAATTCAGAGTTACACCAAAGAAGAAATGTAAAGAAGGTAATCAGTTTTCCATAGAGAAAAAAAGAATCAGAGTTTTCTTCACAGATTTTATAGCTGCTGGGATATAAAACAAAACCACATTCATACCCCAGATTATTTAACTGCCTTGCTGTCACCAGAATCTACATGTCTGGGCATTTCCTCAGGAGAAAGAATGTGGAAGGTATGGCCAAATAAAACTACAAGTTGAATGCCACCACTCTGTCACTCATCAGCTAAATTATGGCATTAGTTGAGAAAGCTGTTCAAACTAGACTTCTCTAGGACTCTACAATCATAATTACTGGTTAGTTTTCTTCCTTCCTTAGATACTAATAATCAGATACATTTATGAATCTTCCATTGGTCCCCCTTTCTCCTTCCCATCTTTCCTTTCTCCCCAAACACTTACCTCAATGGGCAATTTTCCAACTCTCAGGTTAATTCCAGGGTCTTAAATGAAGATAAAACTTTACACCAAGAACATATTTTTTTTACACTTTAGAAAAACTAATCAAAAGATACTTGCTTACCATGACTTCTGATCTTAAAATTCCACTGCAAAGAAAATAGTTGCCCTATCTCGCTTAGAAAATCTTCAAACTTTGAAATACCCTATTCCACAAAACAAATATCCACCTTGATAGGATTCTTCACTACCTCATAGCTATTATTCCTTCATTACTCACTCAATACACTTTAATTGAGTGCCTGATATTGATCTAACAAGAACTGTGTGTGTACACACACACACACACACACACACACACACACACACATACACACACAGAAAGATGAAATCCTAGAAGTCTCTCATCTAATCTTTTCTGTATATACCAAAGAATAAAGTGCTACACTGTGAGTTACTGGGTATAAAAACAGGAATTTGGAGAAAAGAACGAAAAGGGAAGACAAAGAGAAATGGTTTGAACCAGGATAGTCAGAAATGAGCACTTTCTTAAAATAGTGAGAGAAGATGACTTTAAAAGAAGTGAAAGATGTGGGTGGGGATGATAATTAATTTAAAGTGTGGTACTAATTTCCTCTTTAGATAGAAAGAGGTTTTTTGAAGACAGAGTAAATTGAACACTATGATGAAGAATACAAGTCAAAAGGGATGATTTAGAGCTCTTATTAAGACTGAAGGCTGAGTTTGAAATGATCAGTACTATTCTGAGGGAGATTGACTAGGTTACTACAATATACTCTATAAGGGGAAGACAGTCTGGATTTGTGCCAGAAAACAAGTAAAAGGAGAAACACACAGAGTGTGTGGGGGTGTGCAGATACGCATGTGTATTATATGTATATACATGTGTATAAATATACATATAGTAAAAGGCTAGATATAAATCTGACAACTATACATTTGAAATTTTCCAAACTAGTTCTAAATTTTCTTTTAAAGAAAAGTTTAAATGTATGATTAAGCATAATTGATTATATTTATATACTTTTTAAGAGTCTTCCGGTAACTCAAAAGGTGGAAAATTAAGATGTTGCATTACTATTTTATGAATGCCAAATTTTAGTTAATGTTGATATAGGGGATAATAAAGAAAAGATCCAAAAGAACCTAGAAAATGCTACCACTGACCTGAATAGTACTGTATTCTTAGAATGTCTAAGTATTTGCCTACCTAGAATATACATCACATTCTCAGATACTACCCTCTCTTCCAAGGCTAGCTCCTCTTAGAATTTCCCATGCTGAATGGCTCCATCTGTTCACCACCGGGGCAGGCCTCCTCCAGGATATAGCAGGAGTCTTCTTTCCAAAAGCCCCTGCGTGGTCTTCTGGTACACCACTGAATTTCAACAGGATTTTAGCTATTTTCCCATAGAGTAAACATTTGGTTATGGAAAACCAAACTCCAAAGAGGGTCCTAAACATGCATCATTATTTCAATACATTTGCCTATTTTCAAATAATATTTTACTATTGAAGGTAACAAAAACAAAAACAAAAAACAAACTGACAATTTTGAGTTTCACCAACTCTATATCCTACCCTATTCCTTCCTTAAGGGCTGATAAATTAAATAGCTGAAGATTAAATGGTGAGGTTAAAAAAAAAAAAAAAAAAAAAAAAAAGGAAAAAAGTACCTGGACTAGTCACAAAATAAATAATTTTTATAATTTTGAACAGATTATATTAAGACAAATGTTAAAAATTAGAATTAGCCAAAGACCACAGAGAACTTAGAAGAATTAAAGAATTATTTTAAATAATAAAAATGTAAATATATTTAATAACCTACAAAACAAATATGCTAGTTTGCATAATGTCAATGTTAATTTTCAGTGTTTACCATGTTTATCATTTCAACAATATTACAAATGTATAACATTTTTAATAGGGTAACTATAAAGGGTTAAAACAATTTTTTAACTCAATCTCACAGAGATGTCTAAAACAAATTTAAATGTCTGTTACTGAAATCAAATTTATGAATGAAATGAGCTTTTTAATGATTCAACTATCCTTTAAGTTTTCCTTTAAGTGGGGCATGGTGGCACTCGCCAGTAATCCCAGCAGCTCAAGAGGCTGAGGCAGGAGGATTACTAGTTCAAAGCAATCAGCAACTTAGTGAGGCCCCCAGTAATTTAGTGAGACCCTGTTTCTAAATAAACTACAAAAAAGGACTGGAGATGTGACTCAGTGGTTAAGTGCCACTGCGTGGTACTGAAAAAAAAAAATTCCCTTTAAATGTTAAAGGAAAAAAATAAGAAAGCAAGAATAAGTTCAAAAGCAAATACTAAGTCTGATCTATTTATTTCTAAAACATTTCTTGATATCGTGGAAAAAGAACATAAATTGGAAATCTAAAGAACTTAATACCAGTTCCAGCTCTGCCACTAACCGAAACCTTGGCAAAGTTACTTCTCTGGCCTTCATGCTTCTTAGCTTTTATAAGGATCTGAAATGAACCATTCCTTATGGTCAAAAATCTGTGCTTTTAATGACATGGTTTGAAAGCAAATTAGGGAATAGAGTAAATAAGGACAGAAAAATAAGGGAAAGCATGACTTAGGAAATAAAGAGAAAGGCATGAAAATCCAAATAGATTTTGGCTAAAGTTTATATGATAAGCCATCTTCTAATTCTGTATTGTTTTCTACCAATATCATCAGTCCCCCAACATGAAATGTCTCTTGTATATCCTGCAAAAGCAAACTGATCCTACTTCCAATGGAAGTACCTCCAATTTAAACTTTCTGGATGACAGAAGTTAAACATTATTTCTGCAGAAAGCTATGATAGTTTTTAGCAGTATTCTTTAAAAGAAAAAAATAAATAAATAAAGTTTTCACTCAAAAGAAATAAAATATAAAGACCATAACAGCTCAAAATAAGCTAACAAAATATTGAGTAGATGACCCATATGTTATGATTGATAGGTACAATTCCTTGATGACTGATAGGCAAGATTCATTCAAAAATATCTTAATTGCTTCAAAGTTAAGTAATGAAGTAGTCCCAAGAAATGTCAAATTACTCAAAACATGAAAAGGCTTTAATCCATACAAATAATTATACCGTTCTATATGCTTAATGGTTGTGGTAAGGGCTTTATATTTATTATTTTAATCCATTCTTGAAACAAATCTTCAGAGTAGTTATTATATACTTTCATATGTAATAACTAACTCGTATTGAGTTCTTTCTATATAGTAGGCCATATCCTGATATTCATTTAGACCTCATAATAACACTAAGAGGTAAATATTATTCTCCCCCTTTCACTGATAAAGTGACTCTCCTTACAAGTGACTTCTATAGTAGCTAGAAAAAATGCAAATGAACTCTGCTTTACCACTAACTTACTCTACCAGTGTTTTCCAAGTTGTGAGTCTAAAATCAATTTAACAGATTATAATTGACTTTCATAAAAAAGAATACCATGTTTTGAATAAATTAAGATACTTTTTCAAATATATATGTATATATACATCTATGCATAGGTTTCTATTTATGTTCAACATGAAAAAAATAGATTTCTCACTGTGAACAAATATTTTTCAAAAACACTACACAAGGACTGATGAACATTGGTAGAACCCTTGCCTAGCATGTGCAGGGCTCTGGGTTTGATCCCTAGCACTCCAAGAAAAAAAGAAGCAAGAAAAATAAAAGCCACACTAAACATTGGAACTAGTAATGTTAAAAGAATTAGTAATGTTAAAATCTAAAGTTGAGGTAAAGGGAAGAGTCTGGGATCTCAAAAATAAACATTAATTCTGAAAACAAATTAAAAAAAAAAAAAAACCTTTTCCAAAGGCTATGACTAGCAATGATAGAAATGCTAATACCAATAAAAAACAAAATCAGCTATCTTTATACTTTGTTTCATTTAATCCTCACAAAAATCCTATGACAGGTACTATTTTTCCCACCTTGTCCAGATGGGGAAACTGAAGTATAAAAGTCTAAATAACTTGGCTAAGATCACCCAGCAAGTAAAAAGACTAGAACTAGAGCTTTTATTAAGCCTGGCTGAAACCAAACCACAAAGTCTTTTTCAAGCCCTGTGCTTGCTAAGAGGAAATAAGTACTACTCTCACAGTGTACATTTCCAGGAATAAATCTGTATTCTAGAATACAAAGTATCATGTAAAAGGGAAATGCTAGAATATACTAATTTACACAATCATTTGAATCATTCCAAGTCTCCTGAACAGATGATTGCCTACCTGGTAGAAACCCATCACAAAAATAACAACTAGTTTCAAAAGCAATATGAAAAATTTCAAGGAAGATCATAAAGGGCAAAGAAAGTACAAAGCTTTAGTCCCCATGATTTTTTATAATAACATGGTTACTAACAGACTAGAATAAACTAAAATATCCAACCATAGTGTACCAGTTTAGTATATTTTAATATACATTAATACATGTTAAATATACTTTAATAATAAGCAGTCTTTTTCTTTTCTTTGCTTTTCTTTTTTCTTTTTTTTTTTTTTTCTTTTTGTGGTGCTGGGGATTGAACCCAGAGCATTGTGTATGAGAGGCAAGCACTATACCAAATGAGCTATATCCCCAGCCAATAATAAGCAATCATTTTAAAGTGATGTTGAAAAATATTTAATGAGGGCTGGGGTATAGCTCAGTGGTATCGTGTTTTCCTAGCAAGCACAAAGCCTTGGGTTAGATCCCCAATGCCACTCCAAAAAATAAAAAATAAAACATAAAATGACATGGAAATATATTAATAATATAACAGGCAAAAAAAAAACAGATTGAAAAAGATTGAAACTATTTCATTAAAAACAAGAAGTATCTTTCACCATTTCTGTGATGAAAAGAAATCAGAGAGTGAGTCTGGATAGGGAGCTTAGGACATGGCAAGTTATACAAATCTATTTACTTGCTAGGGCACATGCTCTTTGGTAGGTAGAATAGATTCCTGTCTCTATTTCAATTTTTCTCTTCTTTCTTAAAACTTTTCCTGAGTATATAGTTGAATTTACCTAAGTGCAAAATTCTATTGTATACATTCTAGATATACATTTGTACATATAATCAGCCCTCTGTATCCATGGGTTCTGCAACCATGGATTTAATCAAGCCTAGATTGAAAATACGCCAAAAAAAATTACTGTGCCTATACTGAGCAGGGACACATTGTTTTCTTGTCATTATGCTGTAAGCAATACAGTATAATAACTACTTTGGTAGTGTTCACATTGTGTTAGGTGATATAAGTAATCTAGAAAAGATTAAAAGTAGATGGGGAGATATATATACGTTAAATGCCTTTATATAGAAAGACTTGAGCATTGAGTATTTTGGAATCCAAGAAAGTCCTGGAACCAAACCTCTTGGATACTTAGGATGACTGTTTTTATTTTAAAAAAATTTACGTAGAAGAAAGTCTAGAAGGCTATATTCCATAATATTAACAAAGATTATTATTAGGTGGTGAAATTAAAAGAGCTTTTCATTTTCTTAATTATATTTAGCTATATTTTCTGAATGTTCTTCTAATGAACATACTGCTTCTATAATTAGATTTATTAAAATTGATATAGTAAACAAATACAAACAAATGCACACACATTGTTTTCAGGAACAATAAGATTAACATTTTAATTTACAACAGCAACTCTACTCTGTGAGCTCAGAATCAAATAGAAAGAATACTGTCTAGTTGTACCTCCAGAGCTTTCTGTTGCAGCCGGTCACGTTCTTCTTTTTCTTTGCCAACAAACCACACCTCCCATGGTGTCAGGCTGCTTTCTCCTAAGTGCACCTGTTTCTGTTCTTCTTGGTTATCTTCTGATTCAACTTTACTGCTATGAAAGAAAGGATACTGTAGAACTTGTACACGAAATACTTCTCTTACTAGTCAAAAATCATTTAACTATACAATGAAAACAAAATCTAACATCATATTTTCGATACTGTTATTTTAAAAACATGAATCAATTATATAAAGCAAAAATATGAAAAATCAGGAAAAGGAAATCTAATTTTGAATGACTTTACTCATTTAGTTATGCCACTCCCTTCAAAAACCAAATTATTTAAAAACCCAATGGAATAACTTGAGCCCAGCCTATGTGCCTCAAGGTCACTTGAGGAAATTATTTATTTCTAAAATTTTATTTTTTTTATTCCTAAAAATTCTATCTATACAAGTAATCACTAATTACTACTAGTACACATAATCTTTTGTAGGTGTGTGTGTGGTACCAGGGGTTGAACCCAGGGCCTTAGACATGCCCCTGAACTATATCTCCAGCCCCACTACCACATACACACATATACACATAACTTTAATCAGATCCTGGGGCAGACCTTTCCCTTTCCCTCCCTTATATAGCATAGAAAAAAAAGTAATGTGTACATATATACCGAGAGAATGATAAAAAGCAAATAATTTAATAATTAGGAATTCTGGATAAAGGATGAATAGAAGTTTTTTATATTCTTTTTTCTTTAAATTTGAAATTATTTTGAAATAGAAAGCTATAGAAAAAATATACCCTTCTCTTTTTCAGTGCTGGCAATCGAAGCCAGAGCCTCATGCATGTTAAGTATACTCTGTACCAACTGAGCTACACCCACAACTGCTGTGGCCCTTCTCTCCTTCAACATTTAATATTTTGTTTGACGACCTTTTGCCAGTTCTTAGAGTATACAAGACTCTCCAATCTGGTTATCTCTTATTGTCCTCATTTCCACTTTGTACCTTCTGTCAGTCTGACTCTTCCGGGTATACAGAAAATTAACTATATGAGTAAATAAAGAACAGAAGGACTTGGCTGGATACATAAGCCTCACAAAACTTATGGAAAACTTAACAATCAGCACTCATGGATAGGAAGATTGTTCAGTACCCAACACAGCTCCAGGGGCGAGTTTATTATATAGACTCAGGTGTGTTTATCTTCAACATTGTTCCTTCTAACAAATAATTGCCTTACAACTGCTTTGTACCACTTTTTCTATCTCATAGATTCAGTTTCCCTAATTTTTTTGGGGGGGGGTTTATGTTATTTAATCATCCATTCATGTCTTTACAGAACTTGTATTCTAAGTGGAAAAGAGACATTGTTAATATATTATTTCTTAGGCACATCTTTCCTTTTCAGTCTTGCATTATGATCTCATCTGTTCTCAGCTTCAACTATCACTATATGCTGGTGATATCTGGATCAGCTATTCTGGGCCAGATCTCTATCTTAGAGATTTTTTTAGACTTATTTCCAACCATTTGATAGACAGATCCATGATATTGAACTCAGTCAGTTGAAAAAAAAAAAAATCTAAGCATTTTCCAGCATCCACCCCCCTCTTTCTTCCCCACTAAGAAAAAGTTTACTCCTCTTATAATCCTAAGTGAATGTTACCACCATCCACCCAGTTACCTAATCCAGAAATCCAGATCTGACTCCACCCGCTCCCCCCTCCATGTCTGACTCCCCCTACCCTCATGCCCATATAATCACTGGTCATGTCAATTCTACATCCTTCAATTTTCTCAAGTGATTCTCTTCTCCAACCTTTCAATCACTCCAAACATAAACAGTCTCTAGCCTTCCCTTTTAAATCATTCTCTAAACCTATTGCCAGATTTGCCCCTCCAATGCATCCTTTTAACATGTAACTTCTCATCTCAAAGTTCTTCAGGGGCCCATTTGCGCAAAGGATGAAATCCAAACTCCTTAGCCTGATATCCATAAATTGACTCCTGTCTTTCTTTTCATAAATGGGTGATCCAGACTCTACATTTCAGTCATGTTGAACTTCTGTGGGTTGGTAAATGCATTATGGTGTTGTGCTCTGCAGCTTTTGCCTAAAACTGAAATGCCTTTCCTCACCTCCACATATGGCCAGATTAAGAGTTTACTTTTGTGAGTAAAACAGCCTGGGGATAAAATCTGTATCTGCTTCTTCCTAGCTTGTGCACATATTTAAATTTCTTTAAAAAAGAGATCTCATCTGTAAAATGGAGATGACAGGAGTAGCTGCATGAAGAAGCTAAAGCATTTAGTATAGTTCTGGGTCCTCAGTAAGTATATGGTATGCCATTTATTATAATTATTACTATAACTAACTCCTATTCTTCCTTCAAGATTTTATTCTGATACTATATTGTCTGGGAAACTTTCTAAAAACTTCTGGATTAACTGCCTTGGGTTTCCTGTCACTGATCTCCCTCTGCCACAGGCCATGAGTTCCTTAAAGAAAAGAACATGAATGAATGAATGAATGAATGAATGAATAAATAAGAACATGGCTGGTTGTGATAGCTTAGACCTGTAATCCCAGCAATGTAGGAGGCTGAGACAGGAGGATTGTAAGCTTGAGGCCAGCCTGGAAAAATTAAAAGGTTTAGGGCTGTAGATTAGTAGGCTATAGATTAAAGCACCTTGGATTCAATCCCCAGTACTGGAAAAAAAAAAAAAAAAAAAAAGGAAAGAAGAAAACCAAATAGGTCTTGACTGAGGGTCTAGATTATGAAACACTGCTGAAAGAAGAAATTAGTCAAATCAGTTTTTTTTTTTTTTTAGATAACACTTTACTTCCTGCCTTAACATTTTTAGCAAACATGTTCAAAATGTATAGCATATAAACTACAGGTATACCCATAATAAAGAAAGGCTTCATAATTAGCTATTTATGACAAGAAACTTATTAAGGCACAACTTTCCTAACTGTAGTTATATGAAAGTCAGAAAAGAACTAAATAGATAAGCAGTAGGCCCAAAGCATATTATAAAAGACTCCAGAAAAATACTTTTCATTATCTTGTCTTGAGGTCATCTTTGATCATCTTCTCAATCCCAGCCAATACACTTGAAGGTCAATCCATCTTTTAAGCATAAGTCTATTTGTACTGAAAATTATCTTGAGGGATTGGGGTGTGGCTGAGTGGCATAATGCTTGCCTAGCATGTATGAGGCCCAGCACACACACAAATCTGAGCACATAGAGATATGTGCAGCCAATGCCTGAGTCTATCTCAAAGAAGCCTTACTCTAATGGTATGCCATAATTAGATGTAGCTGGTAAGGGACAGAGAGGCATAAAATCCCAGAGCTCTTGGTTTCTCTTTACAGAGGATGCTGATAGCCCAAAACAATGGCTGGGCTATGACTCAGGCTGCCTTCCCTCATCTCATCCCATACAAACTATCCAGAACAACAACTAAAGGAACACAGTAATCTAAAAAAAAAAGAAGAAGTGCTAGTTTTTCTGAACCATTTGAAAATAATCATGGTATCTAACTATTCTCCAAGAAGGAGAAACAGGAATTCATTCAACACATATTTATTGAGTACCTAATTAGAATCTGACACTTGCCACACACAAGACCTAACAAATTCTCTTTCTAGACCCACATCCTCAGTATTCTTTTGACTCATGGGGAATGAAATGTGCTTAGGCAGCCTTAGCCCTATTAGCTCATTCAGGCTTTGGGTGAGATATAGATAGGTCTGGCTCCTCCCTTGGCAGGTTCAGTTTGATTAGCATTTTGGCTTGTGGAAGCTAATGCAGGGTCTCAGTAGTTGAGCTGCAGTTTTTCATGGCATTTATTCCTCAGGCTGATAAACTATGTCTACATTGTTTAGTCCTGTTAATACCTCAGAAGGTATTTCACACATCTTTAAAATTCATTTTAAAAATATCTAATACCCACTAAGTCCTAAAGAATCCCTACAAAACATAGTTGAAAATGGTCTCCTAAAACCCTACCTCTTACCACTGAGTCTATGGGGTTAATATGAGATGCCTCTTTCTTGTTTTTTCAAGCAGCCTGGACAGCCTGCATGGTTACTCTTCCTGGTTTCCATTTCCACCAACATACCTCTCATCTTTAAAAGAGTAACTTTTGTAACCATGTATGGGTCATTTCAGATGGTTCCACATTCCATTCATTCATTCCTTATACAGAGAGGGGCCATCTTGTCACTTACACATAAAGTATGGGTTCTCTGGTCTGCATTTTTTTAGATCTCCTGTATTGTTCCTTATATAGTTTGATGATTAGAAACTTGTAAATTGGCTTCTGAAGATGATGTTTACCCCAAAATAGACCTACATTATTATAGTGATAGGCCTTTTGCTTCTATTTCTATACACCCTAAAATAGTCATGCTGTATAAGAGGGAACCTGATCAGTTTACCTCACTACTAGGCCCAGGTCTGCTAATAAGTTGGTGTATGCCTTTGAGTCAGACTTTTTATTTGTGTTCTGTGATGCAGTTTTATCACATGTAAAATGAGTGGACTGAGCTGGGCTTTAATTTAATAAAATCTTGTATATTTTATTTATGGTCCCCAGTACCTAAACTAATATATGGCAAAAAATAGATGTTTGCTGACTGAATCTCTGTAGAAATAAACATTATGATGGTTTTTAATAATCCCTTTGCTTCAAATATTCTTTGATACAACAATAACTATTCCACTGAAAGTTCGTCCTCAGATGAGACACAACCCTGCCTCTGCATGCTGTGGTGGACTAATCTCTGTGCTTCAGCTCTTTACACTATTACAACCTACTACATAAAACACATTTTGGAACTAAGATTATGGACAAGAGTTCTTCAGTTCACCATCTGGATTTTTGAGGATTCGTAAAACTCCTGAAATAGAAGCAGTTTTGTGTGTTGGAGACTATATACGGGTCATTTTTAAGGAAACTGAGATAGCAGCAATTAAAGGGCTAAGAATCAGAAAACATGTCATCTTTAAGAAATGGCCCAGGACTCTCTGCAGAAAGGGCTGCATTTAAGGATGCAGGCGCCTGCTCAGCCTCTAAGGTGGAAGACAGGAGATTGTTTTGGTTTGCTGAAGGTACTTGGAAGGGTCCAAGGAACCTTGGGACCGGTTGTATCGGTCGGGCAGTCTCAGGTTTACCTGGCGCGCCCTGGTAACTCCGTTCCTCTCAGGCTCAACACCTCGGCCTCTACGTCATGGGCATCTTCGTCCACATCTTCGTCATCCTCTCCGTCACCATGTTTATCGTCAAACGAGAAGCTCTGGTGGCCGAGGGGAGACAACAGTGACATGGTGGAATTGCTGCAGCTCTGAGGCAGCGGCGACCATCAGATAGACGTCGCCACCACCCCAGCCTCTGCCCCCGGGGACCCTTCATGAGGACGGAGAAGGAGGCCATGGAGGCCTCAGACTCGGAACTGCAGTCCAGAGAGAACAGGATGCCGGGAGGGGAAGAAGCAACACTCCACTGCCACACATCCTGCATCTAGCCCGCCAAGTTCAAACCGGCAGCGCTGCAGCGTGGACATGCTCTCCCAGCAGGCCCCGCGCATGTTGGGCCCGGCCAATCCGGGCCGGCCCCGGTGCCGCGTTGCCATGGCGACGCAAGGAGGACGAGAGGGCTGTGTCTGGGCCTATAGAGCGTGGCTTCCTCTCTGTCTGCCCTTCTTCCTGTGTCTGGAAGGTGCCTGTTGCTTGTGAACTTATTCAA